>NC_091169.1:12336305-12581305 GCF_040958095.1 Procambarus clarkii | reverse complement strand
ACCTCATTCTTTGGGGCACACGTGAGGAACACAAATGCGAACAAGCCTGAATGGTCCCCAGGACAATATGCAACTGAAAACTCACACCCCAGAAGTGACTCGAACCCATACTCCCAGAAGCAACGCAACTGGTATGTACAAGACGCCTTAATCCACTTGACCATCATGACCGGACAAAATGAGGTGATAGCCGAGGCTATTTGAACCACCCCACCGCCGGCACTCGGATAGTAATCTTGGGCATAGCATTTTACCAAATCACCTCATTCTTTGGGGCACACGTGAGGAACACAAATGCGAACAAGCCTGAATGGTCCCCAGGACAATATGCAACTGAAAACTCACACCCCAGAAGTGACTCGAACCCATACTCCCAGAAGCAACGCAACTGGTATGTACAAGACGCCTTAATCCAGTTTTCAGTTGCATATTGTCCTGGGGACCATTCAGGCTTGTTCGCATTTGTGTTCCTCACGTGTGCCCCAAAGAATGAGGTGATTTGGTAAAATGCTATGCCCAAGATTACTATCCGAGTGCCGGCGGTGGGGTGGTTCAAATAGCCTCGGCTATCACCTCATTTTGTCCGGTCATGATGGTCAAGTGGATTAAGGCGTCTTGTACATACCAGTTGCGTTGCTTCTGGGAGTATGGGTTCGAGTCACTTCTGGGGTGTGAGTTTTCAGTTGCATATTGTCCTGGGGACCATTCAGGCTTGTTCGCATTTGTGTTCCTCACGTGTGCCCCAAAGAATGAGGTGATTTGGTAAAATGCTATGCCCAAGATTACTATCCGAGTGCCGGCGGTGGGGTGGTTCAAATAGCCTCGGCTATCACCTCATTTTGTCCGGTCATGATGGTCAAGTGGATTAAGGCGTCTTGTACATACCAGTTGCGTTGCTTCTGGGAGTATGGGTTCGAGTCACTTCTGGGGTGTGAGTTTTCAGTTATATATATATATATATATATATATATATATATATATATATATATATGTATATGTATATATATATATATATATATATATATATATATATATATAAATATATATATATATATATATATATATATATATATATATATATATATATATATATATATATATATAAATATATATATATATATATATATATATATATATATATATATATATATATATATATATATATATATATATATATATATATATATATATATATATATATATATATATATATATATATATATGTCATACCTAGTAGCCAGAACGCACTTCTCAGCCTACTTTGCAAGGCCAGATTTGCCTAATAAGCCAAGTTTTCATGAATTATTTGTTTTTCGACTACCTAACCTACCTAACCTAACCTAACCTAACTTTTTCGGCTACCTAACCTAACCTAACCTATAATGATAGGTTAGGTTAGGTTAGGTAGGGTTGGTTAGGTTCGTTCATATATCTACGTTAATTTTAACTCCAATAAAAAAAATGACCTCATACATAATTAAATGAGTAGCTTTATCATTTCATAAGAAAAAATTAGAGAAAATATATTAATTCAGGAAAACTTGGCTTATTAGGCAAATCGGGCCTTGCATAGTAGGCCGAGAAGTGTGTTCTGGCTACTATATATATATAGTACGACATATATATATATATATATATATATATATATATATATATATATATATATGTATATATATATATATATATATATATATACATATACATATATATATATATATATATATATATATATATATATATATATATATATATATATATATATATATATATATATATATATATGTCGTACCTAGTAGCCAGAACGCACTTCTCAGCCTACTATGCAAGGCCCGATTTGCCTAATAAGCCAAGTTTTCATGAATTAATGTTTTTTCGTCTACCTAACCTACCTAACCTAACCTAACCTAGCTTTTTTTGGCTACCTAACCTAACCTTACCTATAAATATAGGTTAGGTTAGGTTAGGTAGGGTTGGTTAGGTTCGGTCATATATCTACGTTAATTTTAACTCCAATAAAAAAATTTGACCTCATACATAGAGAAAAGGGTAGCTTTATCATTTCATAAAAAAAAAATTATAGTAAATATATTAATTCAGGAAAACTTGGCTTATTAGGCAATTCGGGCCTTGAATAGTAGGCTGAGAAGTGAGTCCTGGCTACTAGGTACGACATATATATATATATATATATATGTATATATATATATATGTCGTACCTAGTAGCCAGAACGCACTTCTCAGCCTACTATGCAAGGCCCGATTTGCCTAATAAGCCAAGTTTTCTTGAATTAATATATTTTCTCTAATTTTTTTCTTATGAAATGATAAAGCTACCCATTTCATTATGCATGAGGTCAATTTTTTTTTATTGGAGTTAAAATTAACGTAGATATATGACCAAACCTAACCAACCCTACCTAACCTAACCTAACCTATCTTTATAGGTTAGGTTAGGTTAGGTAGCCGAAAAAGTTATATTAGGTTAGGTTAGGTAGGTTAGGTAGTCGAAAAAACATTAATTCATGAAAACTTGGCTTATTAGGCAAATCGGGCCTTGCATAGTAGGCTGAGAAGTGCATTCTGGCTACTAGGTACGACATATATATATATATATATATATATATATATATATGTCGTACCTAGTAGCCAGAACGTACTTCTCAGCCTACTATGCAAGGCCCGATTTGCCTAATAAGCCAAGTTTTCTTGAATTAATATATTTTCTCTAATTTTTTTCTTATGAAATGATAAAGCTACCCATTTCATTATGTATGAGTTCAATTTTTTTTTATTGGAGTTAAAATTAACGTAGATATATGACCGAACCTAACCAACCCTACCTAACCTAACCTAACCTATCTTTATAGGTTAGGTTAGGTTAGGTAGCCGAAAACGTTAGGTTAGGTTAGGTTAGGTAGGTTAGGTAGTCGAAAAACAATTAATTCATGAAAACCTGGCTTATTAGGCAAATTGGGCCTTGCTTATTAGGCTGAGAAGTGCATTCTGGCTATTAGGTACGACATATATATATATATATATATATATATGTCGTACCTAGTAGCCAGAACTCACTTCTCAGCCTACTATTCAAGGCCCGATTTGCCTAATAAGCCAAGTTTTCCTGAATTAATATATTTACTAAAAAATTTTTCTTATGAAATGATAAAGCAACCCTTTTCTCTATGTATGAGGTCAATTTTTTTTTATTGGAGTTAAAATTAACGTAGATATATGACCGAACCTAACCAACCCTACCTAACCTAACCTAACCTATATTTATAGGTAAGGTTAGGTTAGGTAGCCAAAAAAAGCTAGGTTAGGTTAGGTTAGGTAGGTTAGGTAGACGAAAAAACATTAATTCATGAAAACTTGGCTTATTAGGCAAATCGGGCCTTGAATAGTAGGCTGAGAAGTGCGTTCTGGCTATTAGGTACGACATATATATATATATATATATATATATATATATATATATATATATATATATATATATATATATATATATATATTATTATATATGACCGAAAAAGTAAGATTAATAATTCTAACACGAATTTTCTCTATCTTTCTTACGTTTCTTTTCACTGTTGATGGTAATTCAAAGATCAATTCTCCAAAATTAATTTTTGTTTCTAGTCTGACGCGACACTTAAGCGCGTTTCGTAAAACTTATTACATTTTCAAAGACTTTAGTTTACAAACACACAACTGAAACTGAATAGAGCTTACACATCTTCGAGTTTATATCTACATTTGGGTGAGGTGGATGAGGTGAAAACAAACTTTCAACAATGGGTATTGAATGGGTATTAAATTCAAACACAAGACAGAACACGAAACAATGGGTATTGAATGGAAGTAATTGTAGAAAGCCTATTGGTCCATATTTCTTGATGCTTCTATATTGGAGCGGAGTCTTGAAGTGGGTAGAATATAGTTGTGCATTAATTGGCTGTTGATTGCTGGTGTTGACTTCTTGATGTGTAGTGCCTCGCAGACGTCAAGCCGCCTGCTATCGCTGTATCTATCGATGATTTCTGTGTTGTTTGCTAAGATTTCTCTGGTGATGGTTTGTTTGTGGGAAGAGATTATATGTTCCTTAATGGAGCCCTGTTGCTTATGCATCGTTAAACGCCTGGAAAGAGATGTTGTTGCCTTGCCTATATACTGTTTATATATATATATATATATATATATATATATATATATATATATATATATATATATATATATATATATATATATATATATATATATATATATATATATATATATATATGACAATGTCAGACCACGGAGGAAAAATGAAATAGGAATTTCCTGAAGTACTTTCGTATATTAATACATCTTCAGAAGGAGTCTTTCTGAAGTTGTATTAATATACGAAAGTACTTAAGGAAATTCCTGTTTCACTTGTCCTCCGTGGTCTGACATTGTCACATTTTTAATCACGTGTTTATTTTCGAGATATACACACACACACTGTCGGGGTTTCTCGGTAAGCGACAGTATAAGTACTTAATCCTGGCAAGGTCGCCAATGTCGGGGTTCACCTCATTAAAAGAGGGGCGAGTAACAGTATACTCAAGGTCACTCACCGTAGCCCTGCGGGTCTTCACTCTAATCCTCGCGGCGCCACTGTACGCCAGGAGAGTATCCCAGTCAATCCCAACCGGCCTCTGATCGAGACTGAGTGGGAACACAGCTCGTACTCTCTACAGCTTGTGTGCCCGCCCCTAATAGGGCTCTACTACTAACCACAAGGTCGCCAACTGGTGTTTTCGGTGTCCAGTAACACGTCAGTGGTTTTGTTGAATTGTGGTAACAGTGGCAAGAGCACACTCAATATGTCTGATATCAGGCAGGTATTTACTTCTATCACCATCTGCTTTCAGGTATTATATAGCCACAAGAAATATGGAGGGGATGATATAAACACCAATGTACTTTGTATTTTACTTAAAACTCATTCAAAGACATCACAAGATTATATCAATAAGCAAACAGCTGTTTCAGGCAGAAGTCGCTCGTTCCCACATATAATCATGAACTCGCCAAGGCGGCAACGCTCCCCCTCACGTCAATGTCAAAATCAGCTGGGCCGCGCCCTTCTCGCCGTGTGAACGTTTATTGCTTGGTTTCCTGGCGTCACGCGCTCTGTTTCTTTAAATTCTCAAAGATCACCAGAAGTTCGAACACACAATATTTGCGACAATAGCACGTAAATACTTCGCTGCACCGATCTTGAGCTCAATCAAACATTTCTATATAAATGGACACAATAACTCACTATCATGGTATATCACACTGCCCTTCATTTAATGATAACGTGTGCAAGTATATATCACTGGAGTTCTCAGTAATTCCTTTCGTGGGCAATAACACAATTAATCACTGCACACATGAATGATTATTCAATACACAAGCATAGACATATATATATATATATATATATATATATGGATGAATCATAGACATCAATAATGGTAATAACATAGTTACTGGGCACATAGCCTAACTCCAAATACTGGTATATTTATAAATATATATATACTCTCTCAATAACTGATCATATTAAAGTCTCATGAAAGACATTATCAACACAGTAAATTCATCAATTACTCCGGGTGCCTGCACACACCAATAATAGTAATAAATCCCGTGGGTACTCTCTATGTAGTCCCACTCTGCACACTGGTGCCTTACTGTGACATAGGTGAGCCTTGCTCATGACATACAAAATACTCTGGCTAAATAATATAGCTGACTAAAGGGGAATTGGGAGGGGAAACTAGAATCACCTACTTCCACCTATCCTCCGGTGAGAGTTGAGTTGTAGCTCCTGGTCCTGGCTCCTGCCTCGTGTAGGGAACGCCCCCACACACACCCTGTCGTGTTCTCCAGGAACTCAATCAACGTCCCACCATAAGCGCGTCGTCTCCGTGCCTTTTCACTGCAGGTCCGTGCTCCTCCTCGACTTCTTGTAGGGTTGGAGTCGGTCTCCCGGCCATCAACTTCTCCTCCCAGCTACGGCTGCCTGCCTACGTCTCGGCTGCAGTTGTTCGGATTCCCGAATAGTTTTCTTCTTCCACTGCTTTCCGGTGGCTCGGTCCAGCCACTACGCCGTCACAAACGGGTGAACTGCCTCAGACGTCGCATACGTCACTGCACAGACTTCACTTCTTCTTGCACAGTACCTATCCTGGAGCAGTTGTTGCTCAATATCCCGTCGATTCCCTCTCTGGTCCAACACATGAACGAAGGAAGACCTCACAGAGTACTTGCAGACTTCGGGTGACGCGTAAAATCCACGGGAGCGGGAAACAACTGTCAAACTGACAGAACCAATCTTTGCACGTCCAACCACCTTGACGTGTCGTGTCAGACTGATTCCCTCCGGAGGATTGGCCCAGCCACTACGTCATCACTGTGAAGCTATCAGCCGTCGCATACGTCGCTGCCTAGACTCCACCTTGCACAACACCTGTCCATGGAGCACTTGTTGCTCAATATTCTGTCAATTCCTTCTCTGGTCCAACACATGAACGAAGGAAGACCCCACAGGTGATGGCAGACCACGGGTGATGCGTAAATCCTCCGGAGTCGGGGTAAACTGTCCAACTGACAGGACCCCCCAGCGCACGTCCAACCTCCTTGACGTCTTAGACTGATGGCGCCGCCGTGGCGCTCTGACCGGACCCCCCTTCCTTCGTGACGTCATATTCGCCACGGGAGGTTTTCATTGGCTCCCTGTGCCACATCGCTGTCGGTGACCAATCTGGTGTCACTGACGTCACACAGTTTTGGCGGCAAAACAGAAGAGCCAGCGCCATATTGGCTTCCTAAAGGGCCTAAACCACAGCCCAAAATACTCTTCTTTTATAAATTTCTCGGCACTTCGAGAACACTACATTCTCCCACATATACCAAACTGATGCCTGCGACGTAGAGAACGCTCGGGTAAAGTGGACATGACTCTTACAGCAGGCGTGGGAGAAATACAAGGGGGGGGGAACACCGTCACAACACACACACACTTTTCTTATTCAGGAATTTCAGGAATTTCTTATTCAATTCCTCACACACTTCCTTGTCATTTGTAGTGAATCCTTCCGCCCCTATCCTTAATTTCATAACTTGTTCCTTTAATGTTGTTTTTCTCCTGATGTGGCTATGCAACAATTTAGGCTGAGTCTTTGCCTTGCTTGCGGTGTCATTTTCGTATTGTCTTTCTGCCTCTCTTCTCATTCTGACATATTCATTCCTGGCATTCTGGTATCTTTCTCTGCTCTCCAGTGTCCTGTTATTCCTATAGTTTTTCCATGCACTTTTACTTTGCTGCTTAGCTAGCCCACATCTCTGATTAAACCATGGGTTTCTCATTTTCATTTGAGAAACCCATGGTTTAATCAGAGATGTGGGCTAGCTAAGCAGCAAAGTAAAAGGGCATGGAGAAACTATAGGAATAACAGGACACTGGAGAGCAGAGAAAGATACCTGAATACCAGGAATGAATATGTCAGGATGAGAGAGAGGCAGAAAGACAATACGAAAATGACATCGCAAGCAAGGCAAAGACTCAGCTTAAATTGTTGCATAGCTACATCAGGAGAAAAACAACAGTAAAGGAACAAGCTATGAAATTAAGGATAGGGGCGGAAGGATTCACTACAAATGACAAGGAAGTGTGTGAGGAATTGAATAAGAAATTCCAGGAGGCCTTCACCTTAGAGCAAGGAGAAATTCCAGAGGTAAGTGTGGGAATAGCTAACCAGGAACCACTGGAAGAGTTTGAGATTACCAGCGGAGAAGTAAGGAAGTGTTTACTAGAGTTGTATGTGACAAAGGCTATAGGCCCAGATGGAATCTCCCCTTGGGTTCTAAAGGAAGGAGCAGGAGAACTGTGCCTACCACTCTCCATAGTGTATAACAAATCACTGGCAACAGGGGAACTGCCAGATATTTGGAAAGCAGCTAACGTAGTCCCGATATACAAGAAAGGGGATAGACAGGAGGCACTGAACTACAGGCCTGTATCCCTAACCTGCATACCATGCAAGCTGATGGAGAAGATTGTGCGAAAAAAACTAGTGGAGCATCTGGAGCGAAGGAACTTTGTAACACAGCATCAACATGGTTTCAGGGATGGCAGGTCCTGCCTCACAGGGTTACTTGAATTCTACGACCAGGCAACAAAAATAAGGCAAGAAAGAAAAGGGTGGGCAGACTGCATATTTTTGGATTGTCAGAAAGCCTTTGATACAGTGCCACACAAGAGGCTAGTGCGAAAGTTGGAGACGCAGGCTGGAGTGAAAGGGAAGGTACTCCGGTGGATAGAGGAGTACCTAAGCAACAGGAGACAACGAGTCTGTGTGAGGGGTGAGGTCTCAGATTGGCGAGACGTTACAAGTGGAGTCCCGCAGGGGTCAGTCCTTGGACCTATACTGTTTCTGGTATATGTAAATGATCTCCCAGAGGGTATAGATTCGTTCTTCTCAATGTATGCCGACGATCCAAAAATTATGAGGAGGATTGAAACAGAGGATGATAGTAGGAGGCTACAAGATGACCTAGATAGACTGAGTGAATGGTCCAACAAATGGCTGTTGAAGTTCAACCCGAGTAAATGCAAAGTAATGAAACTAGGCAGTGGAAACAGGAGGCCAGACATAGGATACAGAATAGGAGATGAAGTACTTAATGAAACAGACAGAGAGAAAGATCTAGGAGTTGATATCACACCAAACCTGTCTCCTGAAGCCCACATAAAGAGAATAACGTCTGCGGTATATGCGAGGCTGGCTAACATCAGAACGGCGTTCAGGAACCTGTGTAAGGAATCATTCAGAATCTTGTACACAACATATGTAAGACCAATCCTGGAGTATGCGGCCCCAGCATGGAGCCCGTACCTTGTCAAGCACAAGACGAAGCTGGAAAAAGTCCAAAGGTATGCTACTAGACTAGTCCCAGAACTAAGAGGCATGAGTTATGAGGAAAGGCTGCGGGAAATGCACCTTACGACACTGGAAGACAGAAGAGTAAGGGGGGACATGATCACAACCTACAAAATCCTCAGGGGAATAGACCGGGTAAACAAGGATGAATTATTCAACACTGGAGGGACCCGAACAAGGGGACACAGGTGGAAGCTGAGTACCCAAATGAGCCACAGAGACATTAGAAAGAACTTTTTCAGTGTCAGAGTAGTTAGTAAATGGAATGCACTAGGAAGTGATGTGGTGGAGGCTGACTCCATACACAGTTTCAAATGTAGATATGATAGAGCCCAGTAGGCTCAGGAATCTGTACACCTGTTGATTGACGGTTGAGAGGCGGGACCAAAGAGCCAGAGCTCAACCCCCGCAAACACAATTAGGTGAGTACACACACACACACACACACACACATATATATATATATATATATATATATATATATATATATATATATATATATATATATATATATATATATATATATATATATATATATATATATATAAATACCTATAGATATCTATTTTGAGCTATTACCAGTATCAAGAGCTGATATTGGAGATCTATGGAGGTGCTACTGCACGCTGGGAGACGGGAGATGTCTCCCGTGCTAGTACATACAATACCTAAAACCAGTAGTACGTATAGCATTTCGGGCAAGAAACATTATATAGAAATATATAGAACATTAAATTGACTTAATGTTGATTTGGGAAGCGCCATTATTATATGTAATAACTAATTTATTTATTTATTTATTTATATATATATACTAGAAGGTACATTGGGATTGTGAGGATACATAGCATAGTGATTACATTCTTGTAAAGCCACTAGGGGGCCTGGTAGCCTGGTGGATAGCGCACAGGACTCGTAATTCTGTGGCACGGGTTCGATTCCCGCACAAGGCAGAAATAAATGGGCAAAGTTTCTTTCACCCTGAATGCCCCTGTTATCTAACTGTAAATAAGTACCAGAGAGTTAGTCAGCTGTCACGGGCTGCTTCCTGGTGTGTGTGTGTGTGTTGTGTGGAGAAGAAAAAAAAAAGTAGTAAACAGTTGAGAGGCGGGCCGAAAGAGCAAAGCTCAACCCCCACAAACACAGCTAGGTGAATACTAGTATGCACAGCGCTTTGGGCAGGCCCTTAATCTAACATAAAATTTTAAGTAGGTAAATATTATCAAAATTTATAAAATGATAACAGGCACGTTGCAAGAAAAAAAAATGAGATAAGAGAGATTTGTATGTATATTAAAGCACATAGGTAGCTCAGATGGATTGCAATGACAGCTTGAATGTTAATTTAACAAAGATTAATAGGCACAATACAGCAAATTGCTAACACATATAAGAAGACAGCAATGATCACAATGATAAAGTTGATTGGATTAAGTACATAAAGATTGGGAGATTGGGTAACACTAGATACAGAGCAATTTTAAAGCACCGAGTAGGATACTATGAAGATGAAATTAGGAACTTAATTATAATAATTAAGTAGTAATAATAATAAACTTAAGTAATAATAAACTTAAAAAACTAATGGTGCTTATTATAATTATTAATCCCATACCCATCCTGTGGGCAGTAGTGGACCCAATATACTCATCCTGTTGGTGGTAGTGGACCCCATGCCTATCCTGTGGGCGGTAATGGACCCCCATACCCATCCAGTGGGCGGTATTGGACCCCATACCCATCCTGTTGGTGGTAGTGGACCCCATACCCATCCTGCGGGCGGAAGTGGACCCCATGCCCATCCTGTGGGTGGTAGTGACCCCATACCCATCCGGTGGGTGGTAGTGGTCCCCCCCCCATACCCATCCTGTGAGTAGTTGTCCACCCAATACCCATCATTTGGGCGGTAGTAGACGTCATATTCATCCTGTGGGCGGTAGTGGACCCCATACTCATTTTGTGGGCGGTAGTAGAGCATACACCCATCCTGTGGATGGACATGGCCCCCATACCTACCCTGTGGGCGGTATTGGACCCCATACCAATACTGTGGGCGGTATTGGACCCCATACCCATCCTGTGGGCGGTATTGGACTCCATACCCATTCTGCGGGCGGAAGTGGACCTCATACCCATCTTGTGGGTGGTAGTGACCCCATAGCCATCCATTGGGCGGTAGTGCACCCTATACCAATCCTGTGGGTAGTAGTGTATATACCACCAGAATGCCCATCCTGTGGGTGGTAGTGACCCCATACCCATCCTGTGGGCAGTTGTGGACCCCATACGTATCCTGTGGGCGGTAGTGGACCCCATACCCATCATGTGGATGATAGTGGTCCCCAAACCCATCCTGTGGGCGGTAGTGGACCCCATACCTATCTTGTGGGGTGGTACTTGACCCCATAAGCATATTGTGACGAGAAAAATATATGGTATCGCAGTCTCTCTAGGCAGATGGAATGCCAGTCACACAAAAGCAATCACCTCATTGAATACTGGACATCGATGTCCTACCAGATAAACAGGAGAATATAAAACCCAAGCACTCGTCTTTAGCTGAGTTCACCCACGACAATGATTATCACACTAACAAATCACAGTGATTTACGTTACAATCCAGTTGCAATGACAATACCAAACACTATTAAATAACCCTCAGAGCACAAAACTTCTAGAACACAACTCCACAATGATTTTACTGAACTGCAAAACACCCCGGTGATTCATCAACACTAGCAAGAATCACCAACAATGACAACCCCTTTGCAATAACACACACTGCAAGTACTCTAATTTCCAAGAATTAGAACACTGCACACCACTTACTTACGGTAGCAAATGACCCAACCGTGCTCTAAATAACCCCTTAGAACACAGGTCCACACATTGCAATCACCACAGTAAATAACACACAATAACTCTAAATAACCCCTTAGAACACAGGCCCACACATTGCAATCACCACAGTAAATAACACAATAACAATAACAATTGAAGAAATCGAACAGAGACTGAAGCATTCCTACCAGACTGGAGAAAGGCAACCTATAGAACAGAAAGCAATTCAAGAAATAAATAAAAACCCAAAATATTTCTTCACATATGCTAAATCAAAAGCGAAAACCACTGCCAGTATTGGACCTATTCGCATTAATGAAGGTTCATACACTAAGGATGACAAAGAAATTAGTGAAATCCTAAAAAAACAGTATGAGGACATGTTAACACTCCGATACTCAGCATGAAAGTGGAAGATTCCGACAATTTCTTTATGAATGATACTCAAACACCTGTAAATATAACTGATATCAGCACGAGCGTGGCAGATTTTGAAAGATAAATTGACAATATGCCCATGCACTCAGCCCCGGGTCCAGACTCATGGAATTCAATATTTATAAAGAAATGCAAAGTGCCAGTAGCACACGCACTCAGTATAGTGTGGAGGAAGGGCTTGGACACAGGGGAGATACCAGATGCGCTTCAGCAGACATTACCTCTCTACACAAAGGTGGTAGCAAAGCATTGGCAAAGAATTATAGACCAGTTGCACTAACGTTCCACATAATAAAAGTATTTGAGAGAGTGATCAGGAGTCAGGTCACTAGATTTATGGAAACCAATGACCTCCACAATCCAGGCCAACATGGATTTAGAGCAGGAAGATCATGCCTCTCACAGCTACTTGACCACTATGACAAAATCACTGAGGCATTAGAGGAAAAACATAATGCAGATGTCGTATACACAGATTTTGCAAAGGCATTCGACAAATGTGACCATGGAGTGATTGCACACAAAATGAGGTCAAAGGGTATAACTGGTAAAGTAGGACGCTGGATACTCAATTTCCTGTCGAGCAGAACACAAAGAGTAACAGTCAATCAAGTAAAATCGAGTCCGAGCGCAGTTAAAAGCTCTGTACCTCAAGGTACAGTCCTTGCACCAATGCTGTTCCTTATTCTCATATCAGACATAGACAAAAACACAAGTCACAGCTTCGTGCCATTCTTTGCAGATGATACAAAAATCAGCATAAAAATTTCCTCTGCTGAAGACATTGATAAACTACAAACAGATATTAACAAAGTTTTCGATTGGGCAGCGGAAAATAACATGATGTTTAACGGTGATAAATTCCAGGTACTCAGATACGGCAAAAATGAGGATCTTAAACATAATACAGGGTACAAAACACAATCGAATCTGAACATAGTAGGAAAACAGCATGTCAAGGATTTGGGAATAATGATGTCCGACGACCTAACGTTTAGGGAGCATAACCAAGCAAGTATTGCGTCAGCCAGAAAAATGATAGGATGGATTACGAGAACCTTCAAGTCCAGAGATCCTATCACAATGGCTGTACTCTTCAAATCACCTGTGTTGTCCCGTCTTGAGTACTGCTCAGTACTCACTTCCCCCTTCAGAGCAGGAGAGATTGCTGAAATTGAGGGAATACAGAGAAAAGATTAAAGTATTCAGTGAGAATCCACAAGATCTTCTCTGAATGCTCTTTGTTTCTTCTTCAAGGATGTGGGTCCCTGCAATTGCACCAGAGGTGGTTTCCCTAATATATATATATATATATATATATATATATATATATATATATATATATATATATATATATATATATATATATATATATATATATATATATATATATATATATATATATATATATATATTAGTATGTTTTGGTAGCAGTCTTTCCTGTAGACATATATTATTAAATATGACCGAAAAAGTAAGATTAATAATTCTAACACGAACTTTCTCAATATTTCTTATATTTCTTTTCACTGTTGATGGTAATTGAAAAATCAATTCTCCAAAATTCATTTTTATTTCTAGTCTGACGCAACACTTAAACGCGTTTCGTAATAACTTATTACATTTTCAAAGACTTTAGTTTACACACACACAACTATAACTTGCAAACACTAAACAGAGTTTAAACAGCTTTGATTTTATACCTGCATTTGGGTGAGGTGATATGTTGCAACAGTTTTGGATGAGGTGAAAACAAACTTTCAACACAAGACAGAACACGAAACAATGGGTATAATATTTTGTAAGTTAAAGGGAAGAATGGAAGTAACTGCAAAGGGCCTATTGGCCCATATTTCTTGATGCTTCTATATTGGTGCGGAGTCTTGAAGTGGGTAGAATATAGTTGTGCATTAGTTGGCTGTTTATTGCTGGTGTCGACTTCTTAATGTGTAGTGCCTCACAGATATCAAGCCGCCTGCTATCGCTGTATCTGTTGATGATTTCCGTGTTTTTTTTAAGACTTCTCTGGTGATGGTCTGGTTGTGGGAAGAAATTATATGTTCCTTAATGGAGCCCTGTTGCTTATGCATCGTTAATCACCTGGAAAGAGATGTTGTTGTCTTGCCTGTATACTGAATTCTTTGAGGCTTACAGCCCCCAAGTGGGCATTTGAAGTCATATACGACATTGGTCTCTTTTTAAAGCGTTCTGCTTTGTGTCTGGAGAGTTTCTCATGAGTAGATTGGCCGTTTTCTTGGTTTTATAGTAAATCGTCAATTGTATCTTCTGATTTTTGTCTGTAGGGATAACGTTTCTATTAACAATATCTTTCAGGACCCTTTCCTCCGTTTTATGAGCTGTGGAAAAGAAGTTCCTGTAAAATAGTCTAATAGGGGGGTACAGGTGTTGTGTTAGTTGTCTCTTCAGAGGTTGCATGGCGTTTCACCTTCCTTCTTATGATGTCTTCAACGAAACCATTGGAGAAGCCGTTGCTGACTAGGACCTGCCTTACCCGACAGAGTTCTTCATCGACTTGCTTCCATCCTGAGCTGTGGCTGAGAGCACGGTCAACATAAGCGTTAACGACACTCCTCTTGTACCTGTCTGGGCAGTCACAGTTGGCATTGACGCACATTCCTATGTTTGTTTCCTTAGTGTAGACTGCAGTGTGGAAACTTCCGCTCCTTTCCATGACTGTTACATCTAGAAAGGGCAGCTTCCCATCCTTCTCCATCTCGTAAGTGAAACGCAACACAGAATTCCGCTCAAATGCCTCCTTCAGCTCCTGCAGATGTCTATATATATATATATATATATATATATATATATATATATATATATATATATATATATATATATATATATATATATATATATATATATATATATATATTATTAAATATGACCGAAAAAGTAAGATTAATAATTCTAACACGAATTTTCTCAATCTTTCGTACATTACGCTTCACTGTTGGAGGTAAATCAAAAATCAATTCTCCAAAATTCATTTTTATTTCTAGTCTGACGCGACACGGGCGCGTTTCGTAAAACTTATTACATTTTCAAAGACTTTAGTTCACAAATACACAACTGAATAGAACTTACGTATCTCCGATTTTATATCTACATTTGAGTGAGGTGGAAGGGGTGATGTGGCATTAACACAAGACAGAACAAAATGTGGTATTAATAGGGTATTAATTTCATCAACACAAGACAGAACAAGGGTATTAATAGGGTATTAATTTCATCAACACAAGACAGAACACGAAACAATGGATATTGAATAGAAGTGTTTGTAGAAAGCCTATTGGTCCATATTTCTTGATGCTTCTATATTGGAGCGGAGTCTTGAGGTGGGTAGAATATAGTTGTGCAATAATTGGCTGTTGATTGCTGGTGTTGACTTCTTGATGCGTAGTGCCTCGCAAACGTCAAGCCGCCTGCTATCGCTGTATCTATCGATGATTTCTGTGTTTTTTACTAGGATTTCTCTGGCGATGGTTTGGTTGTGGGAAGAGATTATATGTTCCTTAATGGAGCCCTGTTGCTTATGCATCGTTAAACGCTTAGAAAGAAATGTTGTTGTCTTGCCTATGTACTGGGTTTTTTGGAGCTTACAGTCCCCAAGTGGGCATTTGAAGGCATAGACGACGTTAGTCTCTTTTAAAGCGTTCTGTTTTGTGTCTGGAGAGTTTCTCATGAGTAGGCTGGCCGTTTTTCTGGTTTTATAGTAAATCGTCAGTTGTATCCTCTGATTTTTGTCTGTAGGGATAACGTTTCTATTAACAATATCTTTCAGGACCCTTTCCTCCGTTTTATGAGCTGTGGAAAAGAAGTTCCTGTAAAATAGTCTAATAGGGGGTATAGGTGTTGTCTTAGTTGTCTCTTCAGAGGTTGCATGGCTTTTCACTTTCCTTCTTATGATGTCTTCGACGAAACCATTGGAGAAGCCATTATTGACTAGGACCTGCCTTACCCTACAGAGTTCTTCGTCGACTTGCTTCCATTCTGAGCTGTGGCTGAGAGCACGGTCGACACATGCGTTAACAACACTCCTCTTGTACCTGTCTGGGCAGTCGCTGTTGGCATTTAGGCACATTCCTATGTTTGTTTCCTTAGTGTAGACTGCAGTGTGGAAACCTCCGCCCTTTTCCATGACTGTTACATCTAGAAAGGGCAGCTTCCCATCCTTTTCCATCTCGTAAGTGAAACGCAGCACGGAACTCTGCTCAAATGCCTCCTTCAGCTCCTGCAGATGTCTGACATCAGGTACCTGTGTAAAAATGTCGTCAACATACCTGCAGTATATGGCCGGTTTCAAGTTCATGTCGACTAAGACTTTTTGCTCGATGGCACCCATGTAGAAGTTTGCAAACAGGACACCTAGGGGAGAACCCATGGCGACCCCATCTACTTGCTTATACATGTGCCCATCCGGGCTCAAGAAGGGTGCCTCTTTAGTACAAGCTTGGAGTAGTTTCCTCAGAATATTTTCTGGTATGTCAAGAGGAGTACAGGCTGGATCACGATACACTCTGTCGGCTATCATTCCGATTGTCTCGTCCACAGGTACGTTGGTAAACAGCGATTCTACGTCCAACGAGGCTCTTATCCCTGTGGCCCGTGTGCCCCGCAGTAAGTCAACAAATTCCTTTGGAGACTTCAGGCTGAAGGCGCAAGGAACATAAGGAGTCAGCAGGCCGTTGAGTTGCTTCGCCAGTCTGTACGTGGGTGTGGGTATCTGGCTAATGATTGGCCGAAGTGGGTTTCCAGGCTTGTGCGTCTTGACATTTCCATACGCATATCCAGGTTTATATTCCCCAATGATCTTTGGCAGGTG
Organism: Procambarus clarkii; assembly: GCF_040958095.1. Classification (NCBI taxonomy): domain Eukaryota; kingdom Metazoa; phylum Arthropoda; class Malacostraca; order Decapoda; family Cambaridae; genus Procambarus; species Procambarus clarkii. The sequence goes on along the minus strand of NC_091169.1, from coordinate 12,564,226 downwards.
GAGTCCGGATTTCTTGGCGTTCACAGTTTCGATCAGTTTGTTGACCTTTGCTTTTAATTCGGCTGTAGTGTCCTTTGTTACCCTTTGGAACTTAGTTTGGTCAGAGAGTATGATGTTCATTTTCGCCAGATATTCGTCTTTTTTAAGAATGACATATATAGGTCACTACCAAAGATACCTTACAAGCAGAACTTATTACAGAAGGAGGAAAGAATCGAGGCAACTACAGAAGCACCATACTGTCCCCCGAGCTTAAAGCGGCAGCTAAAAGCCTTCGTGAGAACAAGGAGATAGTTGTCAGGAGAGGTGACAAGTCGCCAATATATGTCATTCTTAAAAAAGACGAATATCTGGCGAAAATGAACATCATACTCTCTGACCAAACTAAGTTCCAAAGGGTAACAAAGGACACTACAGCCGAATTAAAAGCAAAGGTCAACAAACTGATTGAAACTGTGAACGCCAAGAAATCCGGACTCCACCTGCCAAAGATCATTGGGGAATATAAACCTGGATATGCGTATGGAAATGTCAAGACGCACAAGCCTGGAAACCCACTTCGGCCAATCATTAGCCAGATACCCACACCCACGTACAGACTGGCGAAGCGACTCAATGGCCTGCTGACTCCTTATGTTCCTTGCGCCTTCAGCCTGAAGTCTCCAAAGGAATTTGTTGACTTACTGCGGGGCACACGGGCCACAGGGATAAGAGCCTCGTTGGACGTAGAATCGCTGTTTACCAACGTACCTGTGGACGAGACAATCGGAATGATAGCCGACAGAGTGTATCGTGATCCAGCCTGTACTCTTCTTGACAAACCAGAAAATATTCTGAGGAAACTACTCCAAGCTTGTACTAAAGAGGCACCCTTCTTGAGCCCGGATGGGCACATGTATAAGCAAGTAGATAGGGTCGCCATGGGTTCTCCCCTAGGTGTCCTGTTTGCAAACTTCTACATGGGTACCATCGAGCAAAAAGTCTTAGTCGACATGAACTTGAAACCGGCCATATACTGCAGGTATGTTGACGACATTTTTACACAGGTACCTGATGTCAGACATCTGCAGGAGCTGAAGGAGGCATTTGAGCAGAGTTCCGTGCTGCGTTTCACTTACGAGATGGAAAAGGATGGGAAGCTGCCCTTTCTAGATGTAACAGTCATGGAAAAGGGCGGAGGTTTCCACACTGCAGTCTACACTAAGGAAACAAACATAGGAATGTGCCTAAATGCCAACAGCGACTGCCCAGACAGGTACAAGAGGAGTGTTGTTAACGCATATGTCGACCGTGCTCTCAGCCACAGCTCAGAATGGAAGCAAGTCGACGAAGAACTCTGTAGGGTAAGGCAGGTCCTAGTCAATAACGGCTTCTCCAATGGTTTCGTCGAAGACATCATAAGAAGGAAAGTGAAAAGCCATGCAACCTCTGAAGAGACAACTAAGACAACACCTATACCCCCTATTAGACTATTTTACAGGAACTTCTTTTCCACAGCTCATAAAACGGAGGAAAGGGTCCTGAAAGATATTGTTAATAGAAACGTTATCCCTACAGACAAAAATCAGAGGATACAACTGACGATTTACTATAAAACCAGAAAAACGGCCAGCCTACTCATGAGAAACTCTCCAGACACAAAACAGAACGCTTTAAAAGAGACTAACGTCGTCTATGCCTTCAAATGCCCACTTGGGACTGTAAGCTCCAAAAAACCCAGTACATAGGCAAGACAACAACATCTCTTTCTAGGCGTTTAACGATGCATAAGCAACAGGGCTCCATTAAGGAACATATAATCTCTTCCCACAACCAAACCATCGCCAGAGAAATCCTAGTAAACAACACAGAAATCATCGATAGATACAGCGATAGCAGGCGGCTTGACGTTTGCGAGGCACTACACATCAAGAAGTCAACACCAGCAATCAACAGCCAATTATTGCACAACTATATTCTACCCACCTCAAGACTCCGCTCCAATATAGAAGCATCAAGAAATATGGACCAATAGGCTTTCTACAAACACTTCTATTCAATATCCATTGTTTCGTGTTCTGTCTTGTGTTGATGAAATTAATACCCTATTAATACTCTTGTTCTGTCTTGTGTTGATGAAATTAATACCCTATTAATACCACATTTTGTTCTGTCTTGTGTTAATGCCACATCACCCCTTCCACCTCACTCAAATGTAGATATAAAATCGGAGATACGTAAGTTCTATTCAGTTGTGTATTTGTGAACTAAAGTCTTTGAAAATGTAATAAGTTTTACGAAACGCGCCCGTGTCGCGTCAGACTAGAAATAAAAATGAATTTTGGTGAATTGATTTTTGATTTACCTCCAACAGTGAAGCGTAATGTACGAAAGATTGAGAAAATTCGCGTTAGAATTATTAATCTTACTTTTTCGGTCATATTTAATAATATATGTCTACAGGAAAGACTGCTACCAAAATATACTAATATATATATATATATATATATATATATATATATATATATATATATATATATATATATATATATATATATATATACATATATATATATATATATATATATATATATATATATATATATATATATATATATATATATATGTATATATATATATATATATATATATATATATATATATATATATATATATATATATATATATATATATATATATATATATATATATATATATATATATATATAATAAGGAGAGGCCTAGGGGACGGACGTGTGGCGGAGGAGCTGCTGCCTTCTCAGCCATTACCCTGAGACATCTTGGCCTCACCGTACCAAGACTCAACCATAGTCACCGTGAATACACCAAGCAGACGTGGGAGTGGCCGGAAGTGCCTACGGTGTACCATCTATGTGAAAACTTATCAAAACAGGTGGGTTGGCAGTGTGGAGTCATGGAGGCTGGAGTGAGGGGCCAGGATGGACCCTGCAGGCCTCCCATAGTGAGGGGAGGTGGGGGGTGAGTGAGGGGTGTTGTGTGGTCAGGAGAGAGAGGTGGGGGTTACGCGTGTGCCAAACAGTGTTTTGTGTTTTTCTTTTTTGAAAGTTTTGCTGAACAAGTTACGTTGTCAGCGATAATTGGCGCAACATATCTATCATATTGTGAGTACATCACACGTGCAGTGAGTCAGATTACAAGTGTGTGATTCATTCATTATTGTGCAGTGATATACGGGGAAATTATACCAGTGTTAGTGTCGCCCTGACCCCCGCCCCCACCCAGCGCCCAGGCCGGGAAGTACCTGCTCTCCCCCTCCTACCCACCCCACCACGTCGCCTCCCCACCCACGAGGCCACCTTGCCACCCGCCCATAGAAGCCGGGAGGCTCCCATGTGTGTCTACGCTACCCACCCACCCAATGTATACCCACATATTGTGTAGTGGGTGCATACCCACACTTTGTATAGAGGTGGTATATGTATTACCACTCACCTGAGTAGTAAGTGCCACGGCCAGCTGATCACCCCCCCAGCCTCCAACCGCCGCCCACCCTCCAGTCTCCACCCGCCGTCCACCTTCCCGCCCAGCGCCCGCCCAGCGCCAGCCCAGCGCCCGCCCATGTCGCAGCTCCCAACAGATAGCCAGGCTTCTCCAAGCCAAGATGAGCCATCAAACAGGGGTAGACAAGGTAGATGTCAGACGTGTGACCGGGTATGCTATATCCGGTTGAGTGACGATAATGTGCGCATTCATTACCACAACGGAGCCAGGTGTTTGGGTTCTGGGCGCCCTCCCAGGGAGAACACCAATCAACAGCCCACACCGCCCGTAAGGCAAAACACCTCCCAGACCTTCATTCCCACAGAAAATTTATTAGAAGCTATCAAAGCAACATCGGCCAGAACCTTGCAACACATCCCTAAAGCAGCCCGCCCCCATGCAGCAGCCAAATTATCTGCCCTCCTGAGAAAGGTCAACGACTCTCCTGGAACGACCCAAGCATGGCACAACCTCCTAATGTTTGGCAACATATGTCTAGCCACCCCTGCAAGGAGAGACAAAACCTTAGCTGCCTCAGTCATCAAAGCTATAAATGATTTTCCCAGGGAGGACAACCAGGTGCGCCTTCCCACTCGCGCGAGAAACACCCACGGCAGGAAGAGCAACAGTGGCATATCCGAGACATCAAAAATCAGAACATCAGTCACCAAGAAAATAGAAGAAGGAAACACTATTGGCGCAATACGAGTCATCACCAGTGAGGACTCAATTGCCGACAGAGATGCTGCAACAGCTCAAGCCCTAAGGGAGAAACACCCACCCAGGGCTCCGCGTGAGGACGACATTGTACAAGTGGGGGCTACCAGAGCAGAACCTCTCTGGGTGGCTGAATCTGTGGTCCATAAAGCAGCCATGTCCTTCCCTACAGGATCAGCAGGTGGGTTCACAGGACTAAAACCCAACCACCTCAAGCAAATGCTCAACCCTGCACTGGGTGACATTGCAAAGAACCTCTTGGTGGAACTAACCAGATTCACCAACACATGTCTAGCTGGCAACATACCAGCGTCCATAAGACCTATCTTTTTTGGAGCATCTCTCTGTGCTCTGAAGAAAAAGGATGGAGGGATCAGGCCAATAGCTGTGGGCAATTCTCTCCGGCGTCTCGTCGCAAAGGCAGCTGCAAGAACAGTTAGTGATGCAGCGGCCAACATGCTGAAGCCAAAACAGCTCGGGTTTGGCATTCCACAAGGGTGTGAGGCGGCAGCCCATGCAGCTCGAGCCTTCATCGCCAACATCACAGACGAAAAGGCCCTTATCAAGCTAGATTTCAAAAATGCCTTCAATTTGGTGCGGAGGGATGCTGTACTCCGTGCGGTTCATAGTCATTTCCCTTCCCTCTACCCTTTTGTACATTCATGCTACAGTATGGATCTTAAGCTACTTTTTGGCGAACATGAAATTGACTCGCGAGAAGGCGTCCAACAGGGTGACCCCCTCGCTCCTCTCCTTTTCTGCTTAGTCATCAAACAAGTCACAGAGGTCCTGTCCAGCGAGCTTAACATCTGGTTCTTGGATGATGGTACCCTAGCTGGTTCCCAAGACTCCCTCCTGGAGGACATCAGAAAAATCCAGGAGCAAGGTGCAGTTTTAGGCCTCACCCTGAACCCTTCTAAATGTGAAATAATATGTTCCAACCAGGGCATCGTAGAGAGAATAGAGGGTCTTCTGCCAAATATCCATAAAACTAAACCTGAAGACAGCACACTCCTAGGAGCTCCCCTGGGGTTGAAAGCCATCGATGAGGTCCTTGATAAGAAAATCGCCGACCTTAAGAGGATGGATGGGAGGATTGAGGATATTGATGCTCATGATGCACTCTACCTCATCACCAGATGTCTGTCCCTCCCCAGGTTAACCTACTTTCTGAGGTGTTCACCATCTTACAGTAGCCAAAAACTAAGTGAGTATGACCGGTTACTGAAATCAATGCTAGAAAAAGCCCTTAACCTCTCTCTCGATGACCTACAGTGGAAACAAGCCTCTCTTCCCGTAAGACTTGGGGGCCTCGGAGTTCGAACAGCAACGCAAATCGCTGTTCCAGCCTTCCTGTCCTCCTTATCAGCATCCGACGACCTTGTGAAGGAAATTCTACCTGCCCACTTACATCAGCTGGCAGGTGTACATGATCCCAATTTTACACGCTGTGCCACAGAGTGGGCCTCTCGTGCAGGCCAATCACCTCAACCACCATCCCCAAAATCCCACAAGCAATCCAGCTGGGATGGTCCCATTGTAGACCAAGTTGCTGCAGAGTGCCTGGGTGCTGCAACAACACAACACGACATTGCTCGCCTCACAGCAGTAGCAGCACCACATGCAGGGGATTTCCTGTTAGCAACCCCAATGTCGGCAACTGGCACGCGTCTCACACCACACGCCCTCCGAATTGCTGTGGCCCTCCGCCTTGCTGCCCCAATCCACACCAGATATAGGTGTATTTGCGGCGAGGTGGTGGCTGACAGGTACGGTCACCATGGCCTACTCTGCCAAAGCACAGGGGGATGGCACTCGAGGCACAGTGAAGTTAACGACATCATCAAGAGGAGCCTCACCACAGCTGGATGCCCAGCTGAAAGAGAGCCCCGTTACCTAACGCCCCGTAACTCTGATGCTCTTATCGGTCGCCCGGATGGTATCACAGTGAACCCCTGGAAGAATGGCAAGCAGTTGGTATGGGACTACACGTGCGTATCAACCCTGGCTAACACCTACATTAACCTCAGTGTTGCACAACCAGGTGGCGCTGCCACCCACAGGGAAGCAGCCAAATCCCGTAAGTATAGAGAACTGGATCACCACTACAATTTTGTCCCCATTGCTTCTGAGACGCTCGGCGCCTGGGGTAAAAGTGCTACCAGTTTTTTGAAGGAACTGGGTTCTAGGCTCATTGAAACAACAAGGGACCCGAGAGCTGCAAGCTTTCTTTTCCAGCGCCTCAGTGTGGCGATACAGAGGGGAAATGCGCACTGCATCCAGGGTTCCTGCCCGCCATCTGAGGAGCTGGAGGAACTCGACAACCTATGACAACCATCTTTGTAACCCATATGTAACTCCTTTTTTGTAACAAAGTTCAAATAAAGTAAATATATATGTGTACATACAAAAGAATGGGGGTGGTAGGAGAAGATAATATTAGTGTTCAGTGAGAAACCACAAGGTCTCCTCTGAATACTTTTTATTTTCTTCTCCGAGGCTATGGGTCCCCACATTGGCACCAGAGGTGGTACCCTCACAAACTTTATATATATATATATATATATATATATATATATATATATATATATATATATATATATATATATATATATATATATATATATATATGTCGTACCTAGTAGCCAGAACTCACTTCTCAGCCTACTATTCAAGGCCCGATTTCCCTAATAAGCCAAGTTTTCCTGAATTAATATATTTACTATAATTTTTTTCTTATGAAATGATAAGGCAACCCTTTTCTCTATGTATGAGGTCAATTTTTTTTTATTGGAGTTAAAATTAACGTAGATATATGACCGAACCTAACCAACCCTACCTAACCTAACCTAACCTATATTTATATGTAAGGTTAGGTTAGGTAGCCAAAAAAAGCTAGGTTAGGTTAGGTTAGGTAGGTTAGGTAGACGAAAAAACATTAATTCATGAAAACTTGGCTTATTAGGCAAATCGGGCCTTGAATAGTAGGCTGAGAAGTGCGTTCTGGCTATTAGGTACGACATATATATATATATATATATATATATATATATATATATATATATATATATATATATATATATATATATATATATATATATATATATATATATATATATATATATATATATATATATATATATATATATATGTCGTACCTAGTAGCCAGAACGCACTTCTGAGCCTACTATGCAAGGCCCGATTTGCCTAATAAGCCAAGTTTTCATGAATTAATTGTTTTTCGACTACGTAACCTACCTAACCTAACCTAACCTAACTTTTTCGGTTACCTAATCTAACCTAATCTATAAAGACAGGTTAGGTTAGGTTAGGTAGGGTTGGTTAGGTTCGGTCATATATCTACGTTAATTTTAACTCCAATAAAAAAAAAATTGACCTCATACATAATGAAATGGGTAGCTTTATCATTTCATAAGGAAACAAATTTAGAAAATATATTAATTCAGGAAAACTTGGCTTATTAGGCAAATCGGGCCTTGCAGGCCGAGTACGACGTTCTGGCTACTAGGTACAACATATATATAAATATATATATATATATATATATATATATATATATATATATATATATATATATATATATATATATATATATATATATATATATATATATATATATATATATATATATGTATGTCACACTTGTCATGGCCCTGGGAACAAAACAAGAAATTAATCAATCTGGTATCACTCCACAATAATCAATTGCCAGCAATCCCTGACGTTACACACTGACACTAACCTGAGCGCTCAGTACTGGAATTCCACACCTGCAAGACTATATCACATGAAATAATATTAACAACAATGATTGAATTATCACAATTCTACCAAAATGGAATATAAATATTATAATGTAAACTTGTTCTTGTATGTGTACCCACGCCAAAATTATAAGAAGGATCAAGACAGAGAAGGACAGCTTATGGCTTCAAGAAGACCTTGACAAGCTGCAGGAATGGTCGAACAAATGGTTGTTAGAGTTGAACCCAAGCAAATGTAATGTAATGTTGATAGGTGTAGGGAGCAGGAGACCAGATACAAGGTATCATTTGGGAGATGAAATACTTCAAGAGTCAGAGAGAAAGACCTGGGGGTTGATATCACGCCAGACCTCGTCCTCTGAAGCTCATATCGAGAGGATAACATCAGCAGCATATGCCAGGTTTGCTAACATAAGAACGGCCTTTAGAAACTTGTGTAAGGAATCTTTCAGAACATTATATACCACATATGTCAGTCCAGTCCTGGAGTATGCAGTTCCAGCATGGAGTCCATATCTAGTCAAGCATAAGACTAAACTGGAAAAGGTTCAATGGTTTGCCACCAGACTATAGTACCCGAGCTGAGAGGTATAAGCTACGAGGAGAGATTACGAGAATTAAACCTCGCTTTGTTGGAAGGCAGAAGAGTTAGGGGGGACATGATCACCACATTCAAGATTCTCAAGGGAATCAATAGGGTAGATAAAGACAGGCTATTTAACACAAGGGGCACATGCACTAGGGTACACAGGTGGAAACTGAGTGCCCAAATGAGTCACAGAGATATTAGAAAGAACTTTTTTAGTGTCAGAGTGGTTGATAAATGGAATGCGTTAGGAAGTGATGTGGTGGAGGCTAACTCCGTACACAGTTACAAGTATAGATATGATAGAGCCCAATAGGCTCAGGAACCTGTACACCTGTTGATTGATGGTTGAGTGGCTTGACCAAAGAGCCAGGGCTCGACGCCCGAAGGTCAGGAACACCTGACCTTGAATTCAGGTTTAGAGACTTATAAATCACCAGAAATACACACATAAGTACTTACTCATTTATTCAGCCGGCCTCACAATTACCATACATCAAGCACCCAGGTGGTAGGTGGTTGCTCACGGTGGTGGAGGCTAGGCGGAGCTGGTACCTCGTGGTATCGTACGTACAAAGATGTTTGGCACGTCTTTCAAACCCTCCCTCACAACACACGGCTCGGTTCGTACCCCTGACCCACCGGTGAAGCGGATGTTCGTATATAGATGAAGCTCACAATGTATAGCGTCTTACACAAACATGGGAAATCTGCCTTTAAACACTGACACGAATTTCTCTGTTCCCATCGACTACTAAAAAGCACTAGCAGGAATTAGAACGTCTATAATCACTGGAGTAGCGACCAACGAGTCTGTTGCTCCTTATATGCAAGTTACCCACGATCCCAGATTTCTCTCACTCGTTCCCTATCTATCTACCCCTTGACGATGACTCCCGCCGGATTCTGCTGGTGCGGCGGGTGGTCTTGGTGGAGGCAGCAGTGGAGAAGGTGAGGAGACAGTCACCATGTTGTCGTCTTGCCCAATTTGGCCGAATAGGTAAGAGAAAGCCGTCAGGCTGTGGTGGTGACTGGAGCAGAATGGCGTCTTCGGGCATGAACACCAGCTTCCCGGTCTCTGCCTCAAAAGAACCAATCAGAGAGAGCACACACAGCGGCCTACTCCTCTCAACCAATCAGAGACGGTGTACCATGGCCCTAGGGCACTCCAAAATGACCGACCAACATGGCGGCTCAAGTTGGACACCTGCCGTTGCCATGGCGACGATGCTGGAGCTAGCTGGAGGCCCACGCTCGCCCACGCTGTCCCAGGCCTCTCAAGATTCCCGCACAAACCTGTCTCTCCCTACAAGCTTACAATGAGATGATGCTATTGCTATAAATCTGTTTACAGATGTACTACCCCGGCCAGGGTAACATTTCTGGAATGCTGATGACTGGGGCTCTCACATGAGCCCAAACACAAGATGTTTCGGGTACTGGTTACCAAACTTAGGTCCGCGCACTTAACAAGTGTACTTAGCAAGTGTACTGGCCTCCACAAGCAGAAGAGCACCATTGAAAGTGAGCTGGTGAACCATCCCCTCACATCAACCTCCCACCAAAAAAATTAAATTTCCTAGGGAAACTTTCATCTAAAACGTTTGCCACTTACAAATAAAGCTCGTAAGTGCTGGCGTAGGAGTTAACTGGTGGGGTTCCTCTTTTTCTGTTGACGTCGGTGGCTCGCGGGACAAGGTGTGACGTCATTGGCTCGTTCAGGGTGGCGCTTTCTGACACTAGAAGGGTGGTGCTTAGGTTTTGGGTCCAGGGTAAGCCTCGAAGCTTCCGTTCCTCAGCCCCTTTACACTCTCGCCCCTAGGTCTGTGTCATACTGGACACAATGGGTAGCACACTGGGATGGACTTACGAATGAAGTACAGACTACACACCTTCCCTATTCTACGGACACAATTCCGACAGCTAGCAGACTGTCATGACTTCCAGGTGACAGGGTCTTTCTGCCTGTCTGTCTGTCACTCTCAGACCGGGTTGCTCTACCGACTGAGTTGACTGGGCTAAGGCCTCTTCAGCAGCTGTCAAACCTCGCCCCTCACTGAGCACTGGGTCACTGAGATGCTCGTTCTTCAATCTCTCAGCGACCATTCGTTTTGCTGAACGATCTTCTAACAGCCTGAAAGATTGGCCCAAAATATCCACTTCACATGTGGGAACCACAGCTACCTTAGCCTCACCACTGGAAATATCAAGCCGACATTTACTCTCCTGAGTGGGGTTAACCCTCGCGGGTCTAGCTGGTCGACAGGTCGTGGTGGGATCAGCTAATCTGGGCCACACCTGTCTCACTGGGCTCACCTCCATTTTCTGTGAAATGAAAGAAGGAAAATAGCTCTTATTTTCCTTTTACCTCATGCACCTGATCATTTGCCTGATAAGAGGCAACCTTAACTTCCTCAGCTGGCAGCTGTGTGCTATCGCAGTTAGCTGGTGAGACCCCCTCTGAGTCCCTTTGAGTCAGTTCTACTTTTCTGTGCAATAGGGAGAGAAGGATGGCTCCGGTTTCTTTTCACCTGCTGCCCCTCTTCTTCTGTCTAAGCGCGGTGATCTCCGCTCGACCGGCCAGCTGATGCTTGGTGTCAACGCCAGCGGGTCTAACCTTCCTCTCACCGGTTCCTGTTTCCTCTGGGTCATTTCCACAGGACAGACCCACCTGGTTCTCTATACCAGGAGTATTATTATCAAAAAGTCCATTGACTGCCTTTCTACTTAGCGCAGCTTTGATCTTACCTTTGATACATTGGGTGTCTATAACACGGAGACTTCTTCCATGTCCTTACCAGTGCCATCTGGGTACTGGACACGGGGGGTTCGGCCTGTTCTACTCTCAGGCTCAACCAAACTGTTCCTGACCATGTTGACTGTAACACCCTGGTCTCGAAAGACACTCGTCCATTGCCCATTAACTCTTCCTCTAGTTAACTCGAGTGTGTGCCTTAGGGCATCACCTCCTAGGGTACTCATGTCTGTAACTTGCCCCTTGGTCACCTTCTTAGTCTTACGCCTAGTGCTGCTCAGGCACTTAGCTGCTCGGTGACCTGTCATGTTGCACGTGAAGCACCTGGGTCCCTTAACCTTGAGTTTCTGTTGGCTACTGTTAGACTTACTTTCTCTAAGTTTTACTTCACTATTTTGAGCTGGAGTAAACTGTTCAACCTTTGTCACACATCGATCTAGGTATGCATCCCTAAGTCGATCTTCTCTCTTGGCAATAGACGAGGTATCTCTACTGACAGCGCTTGTACCTCTGAGCTTGGCGCTTCAGGAGGGGTTTGACTCTCCTGTCATGTTCACAGAAAACGGTACCATCCGTTTTCTATGTGTGGCGGCTCAGACACCAGAGAGAGGTAAACAATAGAGCATACAGGGCGCCCGCCAAGCTTGGTAGCTACTAGTCATGTAATCGTTTATAAGTATTAAAGTCAGTAACCAAGCAATGGCTTTATATCAACCCTACAACCAAGACTTCCTCAGTAACACACAACACCACATTGGCGACGAGGATGAACTGTGAACGCAGGTATTTGTTCAGCTTGTAACGGTTCTATTGTTACGTAAAGTATGGTGACAAACAAACACAGACACTAAGATACTATATATATATTTGGTCGAATATACAGAAGTACACAGGTGATACTTTGGTGTGAGTTGAGCGCACTGAGCGTCGGTACAGTATCTCGCAAGTGTCTGCTCTAGACCACACTTGAAAGTAGACTAGTTAATATTTGCTATTCTGCTGCTTATATGCTCGGTGTGGGAACCGACCTGTGAGATATATATATATTTAATTTATATGAATTTATATTTACCTTAATTTATATACTTCGATAGCAATTTGTATAATGTTAAGTGGACTGTATTTCTGCAATAATCTCTTAATCTCACAAATCGATCCTCTACACATTAGGGGGGTTTATTAAATTAATATATATGCAGCCAATCAAACTACAGTATTAACTACATACATTGAAAAGGTTCCTTATCTTATAGTACAGCAGGTTAGTCCACCAGGTATAACTAGGGTGTAGACACCAAATTATCCTCTTTGAGGTAGCTTCCATCACCCAGTAACTGGTGCACAAAATCTTGCTTCCTCGTCTTGACCTGTCAAAAGGGCGCTAACTGTGAAGCCAGATTCTATATATGACAAGCTATATCAGAGAAAATACTATACATGGAACAATGAAGACCTGGCTTAATTACCTTTAGTATGAGGCGATTTCGCGTTCTAACCGGCAAACCCTACCCAATGACATTAATGGCCACTAATGATAGATAATGGGTTTCGGAAAGAACACTTAACTTGATTTGATGACAGCGTGTTGAAAATGGTACACTTTTGGTTTCCATAACACTACGTCCAAGTAAATTTAACAGGAGCCGAATTTGCTCCCGTGTGAGCCTCTGGTCTCAATATAAACAATGGCTGCCCTCCTTCCTCACTCTGACGCCTGGCTTACATTGTCCACATGTCAGAAAGTGATAGAAGGGTCACATTTACTCTACTTTAATATTGATAATTAAGTTAATTTATATAAGATGTTTTTATGATGGTAAAGTCCAAAGACTAATGTATTTAAGAATAATTCCCAGCAGAATAGCTGGTGAATTTATAATGGTATGTGGTGATGATATCCCATTTTCTTTATACGGTAATTCCACTACAAGTTACGTTTTCTATGGGTAACTTGCTTATACAACAGCAATTATCTGTATGATATATTAAATGGTGTCGGATTTTCCGACATAATTCCCCAGGGGGCTGCTCACGGGTCGAAGTCCTATTTAGAACAGACGAACACCGATACTCCTCCTTCGAATTATTAGATTAATTTGATGTTAGTAGTTAGTAATCACACATTTGTGCGTCTGTTCGTACAGGACGGATGTCCCGTACTAGAGTTGTAGGGGTTAGAAGTCTAATGCGATTTCATTTCCCTGTCAACTCTTGAAAGGCTAATATTCAAGCCTTATTACATATTATTTAACCCAGAAGACTGAATGTGATCAAGTACTACAGTCAAGTATGATTCAGGGACTGCAGTGAGATCAGTGACATTAGATATAACTTGAAGTTTCTTCAGGTAACTGGTCACTGATATATAAACACTGAGGCCCATGGAATACATCTTGATTAAATAATAAATGTATCAAATCAGTCATCAGATTTACTGGGGTTTAATTTAATTAATTGATTCAGAGGATTGAATAGCTCATCATTAAAGTAAAGTATGGTTCTGAGACTGCAGTGGGTTCAGTGACATTGGTCGCAGTGACTTGTAGCTGTTTTAGGCTACTGTTCACTGATTTGCCACTGAGGCCTCATGAACTCATCTCCAGCTTTAAATGATGATACTAACATCAACCTCTGTTGGTATAGTCAGCTGTAATCTCCTTAGTATAATGCTACTGGAGAAATATAATCAGCTGACAAATTTAGTTTCTATTGGTATTGTTTATCTGCAGGCATAGGTCTCCTCAGGCTTGATACTGGGCCTGAGAGTAATTTACCTCCTGCAGAGTTTAACATGGTTATACCCTGATATTTAGTAGGGCTACCGATGAATCGATGGCAATAGTCTGTCCCTACAAGGAGACCGAAGTCGGTGAGGTGATCAGACTTAATATTATCTGCCAATTTTATTCCTCTATTTCTCAGGAATTTGGCTGTTGCTCTCAGACCTTGAACTTGTAGGTCTACTGGTATTTTGTCCACCACAATGGCTTGTACTCGACAGACGTACCTGCCTAAGCGTACTGATGGTTGTACCACCTGGTAGACTTGAGGTCCTGCATCTGTTACAAACCCTGAGATGTTGAATGACGTCTGGGCTACAGGCCTTAATTGTAGTTCATCTGCCAACGTTTTAGTAATATATGTTCTCTGGGATCCTTGGTCAAACAACCCACGGGTATGGACCTTGGCCCTCTTATTCAGGATGGTAATTTGGGTAGTAGGCAAAGTCGTATTACCTTTAGACTTTGCCGATTGGACACTCTTTGTTTGTTGCACCTTGCAGTACTGTACTGTGGTGGGAATGCTATCTTCCACCTTGGGGTTTGGAGACGTTGTTTTGGTGTCTCTGCACAATGCTGCATGGTGCTGACCTTTGTTACACCTATTACAGGTGTGTAATTGGGTATCACAGTCGTTGATGTTATGTTTCCTGAGGCACCTCGTGCAATGTTGCAAATCTTTGAGTCGCTCAACACGGGCGTCACTATCAGGAAAATTAGGGCAGTGGTACATTGAATGTTTCTCATTGCAGAACAAACATGTTCCATAGCTTCCAGTACCCTTTGGTGTCACGTTCTTGGGTGACACAGTAACTATAGGCTTGGAGGGTCCCACTGCATATACGCCCACACTGCTACTGTTCCACTTTGGTGTTGAATTATATTGTCTAGATTGATTTGGAGTACCTTTGGTACTCTGTGGTTTACTATTATTGGTTTCTGAGGGTTTACTTGGTGGTTTTAATTTGTCATGTGTTCGTAATTGATGAACTACTGACTTTAAACCTTCAGATATTTCATTCATGGATAAGATGCTTTTATTGTAATGAGCACTCATTTGTCTCAATATGTCCCTAGGTATTTTCTCCTGGACAATTATTTTCAAGACCCACTCAGCCCCGTTTGTATCTGCTGTCAGGCTGAGGGCATTGATCAATGATTCTATCTCCAGCTTGAAGACTTGGAGTGAATCAGCTGAAGCCTCCGGTGGGGGTAAATGCAACAGCTCATGAACTAAATGTGATGTTCTTACTTCTGGATCAGCATAATTATCCTTGAGGAGTTTTACTGCCAGATCATAGCCGTCATTAGTTAATCTCAGATGGGATACTACTGTTTTAGCCTCACCTGATAATTGGCCTTGCAAATAAGAGAATTTACTACTCTTTGGTAAAGATTGTTTTGAGTCTACAAGGTCAACGAATTTGTTCCAAAATTCGTCCCAATCTTCCTCATATTTTCCTGAGAAAGTGGGTAAATTAATTGGAGGGAGTCGAGCTTCTGCTTGACTCGTATTAGATGCAACTGTTGTTGTTGTTGTTGTTGCTGTTGCCTTGTTTTGGGCAATTAATTTGACATAAGGCTGTAACGTGGCCTGAGTGTGATCTTCATAATTCGCAAGATCAACCATAATGTCGTCTATTTCTGTTTCTGATAAATTGGTGTTGGCAAGTTCAGCCACATATGTTGCTATTTGACATTTGATTTGCTCAAATTTACCTGCAGCTGCTTGATAATAGCTTTCCAGGTCAGCATAATCAACTTGAGATTTTTGTGACAAATCTTCACATTTCTTGATCTGTCTTGTTAAGTGGCCTTTAAGACCTGCAAGGGTTCTTTTCATTCTCCCTGCATTATCCATACTAGCTCGTTGGCGAAGCCTTGTGGGACTTGTACTTGGGCTGCTCATAATACTGAACAAACACTAATGGTAGCCTAGGGTAAATTCTGCACTCACTAGGCAATAATCCTACCTCTACTAGAGGTTAGCACTTAAAATTAATACACATTATATATATATATACAATCATACACACTAATGATTTGAGTGATAAACCAGTGTCACTGGAAGTACCTTTAGGTTAGCTCCTCTATATCACCCTAGGATGGAAGAGACACTAATTAATCACTCAAAGGTGTAATGATCATAAGTAAATTATTATATATACAACTCAACTCGAGTTGATAAAAATTACACCCAAAATAGGGTCTGGACCATGCATTAATGGTGTTAGGTTGATCAATATAGTACAACTGACTATGGTAATAATGGGACTAGGATGAGCAATAATAGTTCAACTAGTCATATCCTACCCTGTTGTGGGTTGGCAATTAGTAAATATTATACTGTGATCACTAGTGCAATATATATTAAATAATTCTCTATTTGGAGAAATAATATACACAATTATTGATAATAGCCTCTTAATTGCCTCTATGAAACTTCTAATACTATCTAGAAGTATTAAATATTATTAGTGACCTCGCGAAATAAAGTCCACAAAATTCGTAGATAATCTCTCGCGAAATGTAACACCACGAAATCCGTGAACAATCTTGCGAGGACACAGCCACTAATTTGGCTGGCTTCTATATTAGCGCTGTCATTTCACAGAATAACACGCCACCAAATCTGTGGGTGTGCATGAAACCGCTGACTAAGGCTTAACTGAACTGAGCGGGGCTCGTGAACTCGCATGAGTCAACGCCGCCGTCTTGACTGGCTTTGTTTAAATCACACTGCACTAGATATTTAATGAATCCACTGGTTAACTGGTTCATCCGGTACTAAGATGACCAAATGTGGGTTCAAAGGATCAAATAATCCGTCATCCGGTTCGAAGATGACCAAATAATGTGGGAACCGACCTGTGAGATTTATATTTATTTAATTTATATGAATTTATATTTACCTTAATTTATATACTTCGATAGCAATTTGTATAATGTTAAGTGGACTGTATTTCTGCAATAATCTCTTAATCTCACAAATCGATCCTCTACACATTAGGGGGGTTTATTAAATTAATATATATGCAGCCAATCAAACTACAGTATTAACTACATACATTGAAAAGGTTCCTTATCTTATAGTACAGCAGGTTAGTCCACCAGGTATAACTAGGGTGTAGACACCAAATTATCCTCTTTGAGGTAGCTTCCATCACCCAGTAACTGGTGCACAAAATCTTGCTTCCTCGTCTTGACCTGTCAAAAGGGCGCTAACTGTGAAGCCAGATTCTATATATGACAAGCTATATCAGAGAAAATACTATACATGGAACAATGAAGACCTGGCTTAATTACCTTTAGTATGAGGCGATTTCGCGTTCTAACCGGATAACCCTACCCAATGACATTAATGGCCACTAATGATAGATAATGGGTTTTGGAAAGAACACTTAACTTGATTTGATGACAGCGTGTTGAAAATGGTACACTTTTGGTTTCCATAACACTACGTCCAAGTAAATTTAACAGGAGCCGAATTTGCTCCCGTGTGAGCCTCTGGTCTCAATATAAACAATGGCTGCCCTCCTTCCTCACTCTGACGCCTGGCTTACATTGTCCACATGTCAGAAAGTGATAGAAGGGTCACATTTACTCTACTTTAATATTGATAATTAAGTTAATTTATATAAGATGTTTTTATGATGGTAAAGTCCAAAGACTAATGTATTTAAGAATAATTCCCAGCAGAATAGCTGGTGAATTTATAATGGTATGTGGTGATGATATCCCGTTTTCTTTATACGGTAATTCCACTACAAGTTACGTTTTCTATGGGTAACTTGCTTATACAACAGCAATTATCTGTATGATATATTAAATGGTGTCGGATTTTCCGACACTCGGGCAACACCTCACCGTGTTGCCCGGGCAACGCCTCACCGTGTTGCCCGGGCAACGCCTCACCTCATTCATCTCCAAAGGTTGACAGGAATATTAACAATGCATTTGGAGCGAGTATATTATTGGGATAATCTACTCGCTACAGAACTCCCCCTCCCAGGGGATGAAAGGAAAAATACTTGATCAAGGAACTTAGCTGGTCGGTGAATTGTACGCCCTGCTCGCGTTACATAACCATCAAAGTTAATTTCCTCCTCTTCGCTGATGTCATGTAACTGGGGTCGTAGGGTGGGAGGTTGCACAGGATCGTCCGTCGTCGTAGGTGGCGGTGCGTGTTGGTAACTGTGGTCGAAAAGTGAACTGCGTAGTCGGCGGATGTGTCTCTGGACTTAGCAGTGTCGCAGACGTTGAGACGAAGCCTGGAGCAGAGCAGAGAGCTGAGTGAGGCCGGAGTCGTGGAGCTCTATGTGGGAGAGCGTGGCGGCTCGATTGAGAATTGTGAGTGTCTGAACTCGGGGAGCGAGAGCGTGGCGGCTCGATGCGGTCGTAGTCTGCTGTCTGCTCTGTGTCGAAGCTGTAGCGTCTTGGGTTGATTAGGACTGTACACGCCGAGTACTACATTGTTGACTGTGGAAATTGTAGTCTGGTACCAAAAGATGTAGGCAGTGTGTGGACAAGCTCGGTGTAGCAGGAGAGAAGAATGTGCATAATTGTTGCGTCCTTGGGTCGCTGGTGGAGCATTTAGATCCGGGGCGGATGGGCTCGGGCACCAGGACATTAGGAGGTAATGTAGGCACGTAGTTAGGACAACGAGGTAATCACATCTAGAGCTGAATTGTCCTGAAGGCGACGAAGTGTCGGAAACGCAAGCTGTAAGTCCTGTACTGCGCAAAGGGCTTGAGTCGGCCGAGTATCAAAATGCAGTGAACGTGTAGATGAATCTGATGACAGAGCAGCTGTCGTGGGCGTAGGACAAGCAGTGCCCTGGCAGCGACGGAGAGTCGGCAGGACAAGCTGTAGATCCAACATGATGTAATCATTGATGAGGCTGTCAGATGAGTGAGTAACGATCGTGGAGCAGCAAGCCGTAGTAGATGAAAATGCAGAGATGGACGCGATGAAAATCATAGCTGTGGCGAGGGTGTTGGCAGTGTTCCATCACAGCAAACAGTAGCAGTAGAGGTCCAGTGAGAGTCCATGATGTAGTCCATCGTGGCTGGGTATCGTCGAAACTCTCTGGGGTCACCAATGTAACGGTTCTATTGTTACGTAAAGTATGGTGACAAACAAACACAGACACTAAGATACTATATATATATTTGGTCGAATATACAGAAGTACACAGGTGATACTTTGGTGTGAGTTGAGCGCACTGAGCGTCGGTACAGTATCTCGCAAGTGTCTGCTCTAGACCACACTTGAAAGTAGACTAGTTAATGTTTGCTATTCTGCTGCTTATATGCTCGGGCAACACCTCACCGTGTTGCCCGGGCAACGCCTCACCTCATTCATCTCCAAAGGTTGACAGGAATATTAACAATGCATTTGGAGTGAGTATATTATTGGGATAATCTACTCGCTACAAGCTTAAAACACAAGGAAGAACATGCTGTCTCGCCCCCGGAGGAGGAAGGAGAAGTCGTGCTGTCTGTGAGCACCATACCCGATGCTGCGTGCTAACCAATGCTGTGTGCTAACCAATGCTGTGTGCTAACCAATGCTGTGTGCTAACAAATTCTATGTGCTAACCAATGCTATGTGCTGACAAGCCGTGTACTGAGAAATCTGCGATCCATGTGTGCCGATGCTGTACACAAAACGACACTTTGATGCTGTATACAAAACCCGATGTTTTGTGTACGAAACGTGCTATGTGCTACAATTCTTCACGCTGTAAACTGACTGCTGTGCCAACTGCTGTACCAACTGCTGTGCCAACTGCTTACTACTGCTGTGCCAACTGCTGGTAACTGCTGTGCAGCTGTAGGTAGGAACAACACCACATGTATACAGAGCTAGTAAGAAGTCAGTTGCTGCTATATTGTGCACTGTTGTGAACTTTTGTATTAAAATGCTTGTGTGCTTTGCAAAATTAAAGTAATTACAGTGAATTCTTAACTAACATATACAGTTCAGTAAGTGTTAAATATTCTGAGGAACATTTAAGTGATAAGTTTACATTTTTGGTGAGCAGTTCCCATGGCGCAGTGGTAAGATACTCGCCTGGCGTTTCGCAAGCGCCTTGCCTTGGGTTCGAATCCTGGCCGGGGAGGATTGACCGGGCGCCAATCCTTAACTGTAGCCTCTGTTCACCCAGCAGTGAATGGGTACCTGGTTGTTAAACGATTCAGAGGGGTCGTATTCCGGTGAGATTAGGGTTAAGGACCTGCCAAAAACGCTACGCGTACTAGTGGCTTTACAAGAATGTAAAAACTCTTGTATATTACAAGAATGTAAAACTCTTGTATTTATTCAGTAAAAATGGCAAATATACCTCAGTTTACTGCATTTGATCCTGACTGTGACCAGACAAACCTGTCACAGAGGTGGATCAAATGGCTTTAAAGGTTTGAAAATTTGTTGATAGTTTCTGACATCAAAAGTGATGAAAGAAAGCGTGCCTTTCTACTTCATTATGCAGGTGATAGAGTTTGTGACATCTTTGATACACTGAAAGACACTGGTGGTGCCAAAGATTATGATATTGCCAAAGCCAAATTAACTGAACATTTCAAACCAAGACAAAGTACTGCAATGGAAATTATGCATTTCAGGAGAGCCAAACAACTCTCTAATGAAACTGTGGATCAATACAATACACGTCTGCAGGGTTTAGCAGCCCATTGTGAGTTTGCTGATGTTGACAAAGAAATCAAACAGCAAATAATTGAAACATGCACATCTACACGTCTCCGTCGAAGAGCTCTAGAACTTGTTGATGATGACAATTCTCTTACCAAGATACTGGATATGGCTCGTCGAATGGAAGATGCTGCACGTGATGCTCGTGTCATGGAGTGCAGTGCCAACAACAGTTCTGCCACTGTTACTAACAGTGATGAGGTATGTAAGGTTCAGGGAGGACACCGTGATCAAAGAAGATATCATAGCAAACCTAACAGCAAATTGAGCCGAGAACCACATCACAACTGGGGTCAAGGAACAAGACTCAAGCAGTCACAACGACCCACATCAGAGGGTGTCAACAATAAATGTTACAATTGTGGAGGAGACTACCCACACCAAGGTAATGTTTGTCCTGCTCAAGGTAAGAAGTGCTATGAGTGTGGAAAACTAGGTCATTTTGGTGCTATGTGTCGTTCAGCACTAAAGAAACCACAGTCAGTGAATAAAAGCACTGTACGAGGATCAGTTCATAGGGGTCAAGGTGGTAAACACAATATTGCACCTCATATCCAGAATGTTAATAATGTACAAGACAACATTTCATTACAACCAATCTCAGTTGGCAGTGAATGTGATTACATTTATGGAGTATAATCAATCACAGAATGGAATGATCTTCCAAACAACCCAGAGACTATAGTATACATTGCTGGTATTTGTCTCAAAGTTCTCATTGACACTGGATCAAACATTGACACCATTGCTGAATGTCACTATAAAAATTTTAAAAACAGTTCCCAAAGCTTGAAAACTATAATGGCAAAGCCACTGCCTATGCTTCAAAGGTAGTCTTGCCAGTGATTGGAACTTTCACTGCAGAGATTAAGTCAAAGAGTGCAATGCTCACTACTACATTCCATGTTGTTAGGAATGCAAAGGAGTCTTTACTCAGTTACAAGACTTCAACCAAATTGGGGCTACTTCAGCTTTCTAATGCTGTAGCAGTGGAATCTGCAAACAATGTTGATGGTATTGTTGCTGAATTTTCTGATCGATTTAAATCCATAGGTTGTTATACTGATAGCAAAATACATCTGCATATCAACCCAGATGTAATTCCAGTTGCCCAACCACATCGCAGACAACCATTCCATACTCGCAAGAAAGTCGATGCCGAACTGGATAGGCTGATGGAACTAGATATCATTGAACCAGTAACAGGCCCAACACCATGGGTAAGCCCAATTGTCACTCCACCAAAGGCGAAGAATCCAGATGAGATACGCATTTTTGTGGACATGCGTGTTCCCAACAAGGCAATAATGCGTGAACGCCATCCTACACCGACTGTAGATGATATGATCTACCGCTTGAATGGTGCAACTGTATTCAGCAAGTTAGATTTAAACAAGGGCTATCATCAGCTTGAACTTGATGATGAGAGTCGCTTCATCACAACGTTTACGACATATCGAGGTCTGTATAGGTACAAGCGCCTGAGTTTTGGTATTAACAGTGTTGCCAGCACATCATCAGCCAGGTATTGCAAGATATACCTAATGCTGACAACATGTCTGATGACATCATTGTTTATGGCCGTACCCAAGCTGAACACGACAAATCTCTTCGTGCAACATTGCAACGCCTACGAGACAAAAATCTGACGCTAAGCCGAGCAAAGTGCGAGTTCAATCAACATAAAATTGAATTCTTTGGACATGTACTTAGTGACAAAGGTCTGTCTCCAGATCCTAAGAAAGTTGCAGATATCAAGAATGCTGCACCTCCTTCAACGTCCACTGAAGTACATAGTTTTCTGGGAATGGCAAACTACTGTTCTCGCTTCATTCCAGATTTTGCTACCATTACGAAGCCTCTACGTGAGCTCCTGAAGAAAAATGCATCATGGTACTGGAGCGATATGGAGCAAAATGCATTTGATGCTGTGAAAGATGCACTAGTAGAGAATGCGACTGCTGGGTACTTTGATCCATCAATGGACACTGAGTTAATGGTGGATGCTAGTACTGTTGGTCTAGGTGCTGTTTTAGCCCAACACAAACCTGGTCAACCAGATTCCAGAGTAGTAATTGCCCACGCCTGCCGTTCTCTCACAGATGTTGAGCAACGATACAGTCAGACAGAGAAGGAAGCTCTTGCTCTTGTATGTGGCTGTGAACACTTCAATGTATATCTGCTTGGTGCACCCTTCACCACGATAGTCACTGACCACAAACCGTTGGAGACCATCTTCAATAATCCAAAGTCCAAACCACCAGCTCACATTGAGAGATGGGCTCTTCGTCTGCAACCATACAGCTTTACGGTGAAATACAAGCCGGGTGCAGGTAATCCCGCTGATTACATCAAGGCTCTCACTCTTGATGAAATCCGTACTGCAACCTTAGAGGACCCAACTCTGCAAGCAACAGTGGATGCATTGACTAAGAAAAAGTTTCCGCGCATCTCACCCTCAGGAGTTGACCAAGATGCGTTCAAAAGCACTTGAACGCATCCAGACAGAATTAAGTGTTACGCAACAATGCGACACCGTGCTCCGAGGTACTCGTATCGTCATTCCAGCTGTTCTCCAGCAACGTGCTCTGAAGCTTGCACATCAAGGACACCAAGGTCTTGTTAGGACTAAACAGCTGCTAAGAGAAAAGGTGTGGTTTCCTGGCATTGATCGTCAAACAAAGGACATGCATGATGCCTGTGTCCCTTGCCAAGCTGCAAGAGACACAACCACATCGTTGTAGTTGGTTGTGAATACTTCAAGACCAACACCTCTACAACCTTCACCACTACCTGCTGCACCATGGACGGAAGTATCGATAGACTTCTGCGGACCACTACCAACTGGAGAGTACTTGATGGTAGTCATTGATGATCACTCACTTTATCCAGAAGTAGAAATCATCACTTCCACATCTGCAAAGGCTGTCATCCCGAAACTCGACAAGATCTTTTCAAACTTTGGCATTCCTGAAGTTGTCAAGACGGACAATGGACCGCCATTCAATGGACAAGACTTCGTCAATTTTGATGAGCATATTGGATTCAAATACCGCCGTGTGATGCCACTACATCCTCAAGCAAATGGAGAAGTCGAAAGATTCATGCAACCTCTCATGAAAGCGGTATGCTGTGCTCATGCCGAAGGGCGATCCTGGAAACAGGCTATGTATGCTTTTCTCAGGAACTACCGTGCAACACCGCATGGAACACTGGGCAAGTCGCATGGCGAACTTTTATTTGGACGTCCTATGAGGATCTCACTACCTGTCATGCCAGCCGAGGTAACGGATAAACGTCTCGCTCAGAAGGATGCACTAGCCAAGGGCAAAATGAAAATTGCTCATGATCAACGTGCAAAGGAACAATTCATAAAGGTTGGAGACACTGTTCTCATTAAAAAGAAAAAAGAGGGAAAGCTAGATATGCCGTATGATACAAAACCATATAAAGTGATTAGTGTAAAAGGAACTATGGTAACAGCGAGTAATAGAGATCATAGTATAACACGTAATATGGCTTATGTCAAAGTGATTCCAACTAGTGTAGAAAATGATGAAGTGCAAAGTCGTACAAACGAAAAAGAAAAAATGAGTTATAACTTAATAAACAATTCATCAAGGGATATTCTTGTATTTGGGGACTCTCGTCCTAAACGTCATGTTAAACGCCCTTCACGATTTGATGATTTATTGTGTTCCTTTGTAATGCAAAGTATTTACTTATTATGCTAAACTAAATTTAATATTGTTTGAATAATGCAGATCTCTCATTCAATATTTTGTAACTTTGTATTACAGTTTCTTTCATGTTTGTTTAACATTGCATATGTATTTTTAACATTGAAATCCTTTGGACGAGAAACTCCCTCGTCCCCTAGATCACTTCAGTTTGCTTCTTCTAGACGCATACGTTGTGCCCAGTTGAGTCTATGGTTCTCGAAAAACTGCCAACATTCCTCGTCTGTGAGAATGTCTCCATCCATTGGCAGCACGCAATACCTAGCCAGGTACAGTCTCTCGCACCAATACCTATATATCTCAACCATTCTGTGTGTGTGGTGTGTGTGTACATATGCACAATGCATAAATAATGCATAAACAACAGGTCTCCATAAAGGAACTTATTAACTCCTCTCACAACCAGACCATCATCAGAGAAGTCTTAACAAACAACACAGAAATCATCGACAGATACAGCGATAGCAGGTGGCTCGACATCTACAAGGTACTACACATCAAAAAGTCAACACCAGCATTCAACAGTCAATTAATGCACAACTATATTCTACCCACTTCAAGACTCCGAACCAATAGAGAAGCATCAAGGGGAAGTATGGGCCAATAGGCCCTCTGCAGTTACTTCCTTTCTTATGCTCTCATATCCATAGTTTCTTATGCTCTCATATCCATAGTTTCGTGTTCTGCCTTGTATTTATCACAAGTTTGTTCACCTCATCCAAAATTGTTGCACCATATCACCTCACCCAAATGCAAGTATAAGTATGACGGGTTAGCTTACTCTGTTTAGTGTTGACAGGTTACAATTGTGTGTGTAAACAAAAGTTGTTGAAAATGTAATAAGTTGTTATGAAACGCGTTCAAGCGACGCGTCAGACTAGAAATAAAAAGACAGACAGCAATGATTGAAGACAGCAATGATTACAATGTTAAAGTTTATTAGATTAAGTACATAAAGATTGGGAGATTGGGTAACACTAGATACAGAGCAATTTTAAAGCACCGAGTAGGATACTATGAAGATGAAATTAGGAACTTAATTATAATAAATAAGTAGTAATAATAAACTTAATAAGTAATAACAAACTTAATAAACTAATAGTGCTTATTATTATTATAAATCCCATACCCATTGTGGGCAGTAGTGAACCCAATATACTTATCCTGTTGGTGGTAGTGGACCCAATGGCCATCCTGTGGGCGGTAATGGACCCCATATCCATCCTGTGGGCGGTGTTGGATCCAATGCCCATCCCACTTTTTAGAACTTGGCACGTTGTTCTCAACTAACAATTACTTATCTCAGGGTTGCAACTCATGAGAATCACCAGTAGCCAAAATTGGAGGAACGTCGTGAAGATCTGAAGAGGCACATGTGAGGCGTGTTTACAAACTGGTGCGACGGCAGCGCTGCTGGCGGCTGTAGCGCGAAGCTCTGGAGACCCCACACTCGGAATTGATGTTGGGAGTGCGAAGATAAATTCGGTGACGACGATATTGCGCCGATGGCGGTGGAGAAACACATTTTGCTAGAAGTTCACACAAAACGATGTAGCAGGGGCTGGTGGCGATGGTGAGAGGTGGCACCGTGGCGAGGCGTCGATGTGGCAACGTGACGAGGTGTGTGTATGGTGGCGACACTTAGTCAAACAATTGCAGTCCACCAAATATTCTCAAAGAACAATACAACACATACGATGATCAGTTGATAGTTGCGACAATGATTGACCACGATTGCAGTTGCTTGAAACTCGAAGCTTGATGCTGTCAGCTTGGGTGGTGGTGGTGGTGAGTGCAGGAGGTTCCCACGTGGGCGCGAGATTCAAAAATGGCTGGCGCGGAAGCTTCCCTTCTCCTCACTGATCAATTAGCGTTCTCCCAGGAAAATATTGACCCTTACTACTGAGACGTTGGCCTGGAGTAGTGGTTGATGGCAGGACCCAGGTCTGGCACAATATTTGATGCGTGGGTGACAGAATGGCGGCTTATGGAGGCGGCGGTGGCGATGGCGACTGGAACATAAGGCGATGCTGGGTACTTGAATTTTCGTTTCTAGAAAAATAATTCCGGATCCCACTGCTGCTACCAGTATTCGTTGCCTTGTTCGGGTTGAATGTAGACACAGTAGGCGCTTCTGTATATTTATTGAGTGAGACAAACAGACGTATAACTGGCCAGCCGAGGTCCACCTACTCTGAGTCTGTGAGGAGAACTGAGCCTGCTGCTGGGAGCACGGCTGGTGACTGTCTGTCTGGCATGACGTCAGAGGCCTACTTGCCTGTGATTGGTTATGTCTCAATGGACATACAAATTGAGTATAACATTTATATATATATATATATATATATATATATATATATATATATATATATATATATATATATATATATATATATATATATATATATATATATATATATATTAGTATATTTTGGTAGCAGTCTTTCCTGTAGACATATATTATTAAATATGACCGAAAAAGTAAGATTAATAATTCTAACACGAATTTTCTCAATCTTTCGTACATTACGCTTCACTGTTGGAGGTAAATCAAAAATCGCTTCTCCAAAATTCATTTTTATTTCTAGTCTGACGCGACACGGGCGCGTTTCGTAAAACTTATTACATTTTCAAAGACTTCACAAATACACAACTGATTAGAACTTACGTATCTCCGATTTTATATCTACATTTGAGTGAGGTGGGAGGGGTGATGTGGCATTAACACAAGACAGAACAAGAGGGGATATTAATAGGGTATTAAAAGTATCAACACAAGACAGAACAGAAACAATGGGTATTGAATAGAAGTGTTTGTAGAAAGCCTATTGGTCCATATTTCTTGATGCTTCTATATTGGAGCGGAGTCTTGAGGTGGGTAGAATATAGTTGTGCAATAATTGGCTGTTGATTGCTGGTGTTGACTTCTTGATGTGTAGTGCCTCGCAAACGTCAAGCCGCCTGCTATCGCTGTATCTATCGATGATTTCTGTGTTGTTTACTAGGATTTCTCTGGCGATGGTTTGGTTGTGGGAAGAGATTATATGTTCCTTAATGGAGCCCTGTTGCTTATGCATCGTTAAACGCCTAGAAAGAGATGTTGTTGTCTTGCCTATATACTGGGTTTTTTGGAGCTTACAGTCCCCAAGTGGGCATTTGAAGGCATAGACAACGTTAGTCTCTTTTAAAGCGTTCTGTTTTGTGTCTGGAGAGTTTCTCATGAGTAGGCTGGCCGTTTTTCTGGTTTTATAGTAAATCGTCAGTGTATCCTCTGATTTTTGTCTGTAGGGATAACGTTTCTATTAACAATATCTTTCAGGACCCTTTCCTCCGTTTTATGAGCTGTGGAAAAGAAGTTCCTGTAAAATAGTCTAATAGGGGGTATAGGTGTTGTGTTAGCCATGCAACCTCTTCAGAGGTTGCATGGCTTTTCACTTTCCTTCTTATGATGTCTTCGATGAAACCATTGGAGAAGCCGTTATTGACTAGGACCTGCCTTACCCTACAGAGTTCTTCGTCAACTTGCTTCCATTCTGAGCTGTGGCTGAGAGCACGGTCGACGTATGCGTTAACAACACTCCTCTTGTACCTGTCAGGGCAGTCGCTGTTGGCATTTAGGCACATTAGTATGTTTGTTTCCTTAGTGTAGACTGCAGTGTGGAAACCTCCGCCCTTTTCCATGACTGTTACATCTAGAAAGGGCAGCTTCCCATCCTTTTCCGTCTCGTAAGTGAAACGCAGCACGGAACTCTGCTCAAATGCCTCCTTCAGCTCCTGCAGATGTCTGACATCAGGTACCTGTGTAAAAATGTCGTCAACATACCTGCAGTATATGGCCGGTTTCAAGTTCATGTCGACTAAGACTTTTTGCTCGATGGTACCCATGTAGAAGTTTGCAAACAGGACACCTTGGGGAGAACCCATGGTGACCCCATCTACTTGCTTATACATGTGCCCATCCGGGCTCAAGAAGGGTGCCTCTTTAGTACAAGCTTGGAGTAGTTTCCCCAGAATATTTTCTGGCATGTCAAGAGGAGTACAGGCTGGATCACGATACACTCTGTCGGCTATCATTCCGATTGTCTCGTCCACAGGTACGTTGGTAAACAGCGATTCTACGTCCAACGAGGCTCTTATCCCTGTTGCCCGTGTGCCCCGCAGTAAGTCAACAAATTCCTTTGGAGACTTCAGGCTGAAGGCGCAAGGAACATAAGGAGTCAGCAGGCCGTTGAGTCGCTTCGCCAGTCTGTACGTGGGTGTGGGTATCTGGCTAATGATTGGCCGAAGTGGGTTTCCAGGCTTGTGCGTCTTGACATTTCCATACGCATATCCAGGTTTATATTCCCCAATGATCTTTGGCAGGTGGAGTCCGGATTTCTTGGCGTTCACAGTTTCGATCAGTTTGTTGACCTTTGCTTTTAATTCGGCTGTAGTGTCCTTCGTTACCCTTTGGAACTTAGTTTGGTCAGAGAGTATGATGTTCATTTTCGCCAGATATTCGTCTTTTTTAAGAATGACATATATTGGCGACTTGTCACCTCTCCTGACAACTATCTCCTTGTGGAGATAGGCATTAATAGGGTATTAATTTCATCAACACAAGACAGAACACGAAACAATGGGTATTGAAATGGAAGTGATTGTAGAAAGACTATTGGTCCATATTTCTTGATGCTTCTATATTGGAGCGGAGTCTTGAGGTGGGTAGAATATAGTTGTGCATTAATTGGCTGTTGATTGCTGGTGTTGACTTCTTAATGTGTAGTGCCTCGCAAACGTCAAGCCGCCTGCTATCGCTGTATCTATCGATGATTTCTGTGTTGTTTACTAGGATTTCTCTGGCGATGGTTTGGTTGTGGGAAGAGATTATATGTTCCTTAATGGAGCCCTGTTGTTTATGCATCGTTAAACGCCTAGAAAGAGATGTTGTTGTCTTGCCTATATACTGGGTTTTTTGGAGCTTACAGTCCCCAAGTGGGCATTTGAAGGCATAGACGACGTTGGTCTCTTTTAAAGCGTTCTGCTTTGTGTCTGGAGAGTTTCTCATGAGTAGGCTGGCCGTTTTTCTGGTTTTATAGTAAATCGTCAGTTGTATCCTCTGATTTTTGTCTGTAGGGATAACGTTTCTATTAACAATATCTTTCAGGACCCTTTCCTCTGTTTTATGAGCTGTGGAAAAGAAGTTCCTGTAAAATAGTCTAATAGGGGGTATAGGTGTTGTGTTAGTTGTCTCTTCAGAGGTTGCATGGCGTTTCACTTTCCTTCTTATGATGTCTTCGACGAAACCATTGGAGAAGCCGTTGTTGACTAGGACCTGCCTTACCCTACAGAGTTCTTCGTCGACTTGCTTCCATTCTGAGCTGTGGCTTAGAGCATGGTCGACATATGCGTTAACAACACTCCTCTTGTACCTGTCTGGGCAGTCGCTGTTGGCATTTAGGCACATTCCTATGTTCGTTTCCTTAGTGTAGACTGCAGTGTGGAAACCTCCGCTCTTTTACATGACTGTTACATCTAGAAAGGGCAGCTTCCCATCCTTTTCCATCTCGTAAGTGAAACGCAGCACGGAACTCTGCTCAAATGCCTCCTTCAGCTCCTGCAGATGTCTGACATCAGGTACTTGTGTAAAATTGTCGTCAACATACCTGCAGTATATGGCCGGTTTCAAGTTCATGTCGACTAAGACTTTTTGCTCGATGGTACCCATGTAGAAGTTTGCAAACAGGACACCTAGGGGAGAACCCATGGTGACCCCATCTACTTGCTTATACATGTGCCCATCCGGGCTCAAGAAGGGTGCCTCTTTAGTACAAGCTTGGAGTAGTTTCCTTATAATATTTTCTGGTATGTCAAGAGGAGTATAGGTCGGATCACGATACACTCTGTCGGCTATCATCCCGATTGTCTCGTCCACAGGTACGTTGGTAATGACAGACTTAAAGAACACAAGAGAAGTGTTAAGTCTGCAGACACTAACAATGCTCTCTTCTGCCATGTGAGGGATTCTAATCATCCCATTGATTAAGGTCATGCTTTATGGCCTCATGACCTTAATCTTTTCCAGCCTTTCCTCGCCTCTCTTAACAAATCTGGCTCCTTCTATCCATTTCAAAGTTGAGTGGGAATCTAATTCCCTCCTTCCTTTTCTTGATGTTCATGTTCACAGCTCTGTGTCTGGGTTCTCTTTCTCTGTCTACCGTAAACCCATGCATAGTGGCATGTACATTCACTTCTTTTCCTACCATCCTCCTTCTGTTAAGAAAAGTGTCCTCGTCTCTCTCTTCCTCCGCGCTCTACGCATCAGCGACCCTCAGTTTCTTGATTCTGAAATTGCCTTTATCTACAAATCATTCTCTCGCCTTGGTTATCCTTTGCATTTCATCAACTGTGCCTACTCTCAAGCTAAACGAAATTTCTTTCATCCTAAACCTGCTTCCAACACTAGTAGCACTGTACTATGCCTTTCCTTCATATCTGAACTCAAAACTTTTACCAATACCTTTCGTCCTCTTGACATTAAACTCGCCTTTCGACAAACTAACACACTTCGTAGCAATCTAGTTCACACTGCTCCTCCTGCTTCTAATGCTGCTGGTGTCTACTCTATTTCCTGTTCATCTTGTCCTCTCCAATACTTTGGCGAAACTGGCCGTACACTGAATGACAGACTTAAAGAACACAAGAGAAGTGTTAAGTCTGCAGACACTAACAATGCTCTCTTCTGCCATGTGAGGGATTCTAATCATCCCATTGATTGGTCTTCCTCCAAAATAATCTTTCCTGCCTCTACTCTACACAGACGCCGTCTTGTAGAATCGGCTCTAATACACAATGTACCCAACATGAACTTGAGTCCTGGCTTTGTTGCTGTGGACTCTTCCCTTTCACAGTATATACTCAAATGCTCTAATCTTTCTAACAAACGTGACTTAACATAAGCTTTCCCACTTCCATTTATCTTTCTTTCTCTTTCTTTTTCTTTCTCTCTTCTCCCTTTTTCTGTTCATTGTCTTCTCCTACGCTCCCTTGCTATCCTCTTCTTATTCCTATTACTATCTCCTTCGGTGGTTATAATAGGAGCTGCCTCGTATGGGCCAATAGGCCTTCTGCAGTTCTCATTACTACTATCCCCTACACCTGACTTTCCTCCTCAGCTCTCTCTTGCCTATTTATTGCCTGTCCCTACCTCCTCATCACAATCGACTTGAGAATGGTCCAGGACGGACTGAAACGTCGTCGTCCCTTCAACTTCTAGTGTGTGGTCTGGTCAACATACTTCAGCCACGTTATTGTGACTCATCGCCTGCACAAGGCAGGTCCTAGTCAACAACGGCTTCTCCAATGGTTTCATCGAAGACATCATAAGAAGGAAAGTGAAACGCCATGCAACCTCTGAAGAGACAACTAAGACAACACCTATACCCCCTATTAGACTATTTTACAGGAACTTCTTTTCCACAGCTCATAAAACGGAGGAAAGGGTCCTGAAAGATATTGTTAATAGAAACGTTATCCCTACAGACAAAAATCAGAGGATACAACTGACGATTTACTATAAAACCAGAAAAACGGCCAGCCTACTCATGAGAAACTCTCCAGACACAAAACAGAACGCTTTAAAAGAGACTAACGTCGTCTATGCCTTCAAATGCCCTCTTGGGGACTGTAAGCTCCAAAAAAAACAGTATATAGGCAAGACAACAACATCTCTTTCTAGGCGTTTAACGATGCATAAGCAACAGGGCTCCATTAAGGAACATATAATCTCTTCCCACAACCAAACCATCGCCAGAGAAATCCTAGTAAACAACACAGAAATCATCGATAGATACAGCGATAGCAGGCGGCTTGACGTCTGCGAGGCACTACACATCAAGAAGTCAACACCAGCAATCAACAGTCAACAGCACAACTGTTGCAAGAAAAAACTGTTGCAGGCACGTTGCAAGAAAAAAAAATGAGATGAGAGAGATTTGTATGTATATTAAAGCACATAGGTAGCTCAGATGGATTGCAATGACAGCTTGAATGTTAATTTAACAAAGATTAATAGGCACAATACAGCAAATTGCTAACACATATAAGAAGACAGCAATGATCACAATGATAAAGTTGATTGGATTAAGTACATAAAGATTGGGAGATTGGGTAACACTAGATACAGAGCAATTTTAAAGCACCGAGTAGGATACTATGAAGATGAAATTAGGAACTTAATTATAATAATTAAGTAGTAATAATAATAAACTTAAGTAATAATAAACTTAAAAAACTAATGGTGCTTATTATAATTATTAATCCCACACCCATCCTGTGGGCAGTAGTGGACCCAATATACTCATCCTGTTGGTGGTAGTGGACCCCATGCCTATCCTGTGGGCGGTAATGGACCCCCATACCCATCCAGTGGGCGGTATTGGACCCCATACCCATCCTATTGGTGGTAGTGGACCCCATACCCATCCTGTGGGTGGTAGTAACCCAATAGCAATCCTGTAGACAGTAGTGGACCCCATACCCATCCTATGGGCGGTAGTGTACCCCATATCAGTAGTGGACCCCATGCTATTCCTGTGGGTGGTAGTGACCCCTTACCCATCCGGTGGGTGGTAGTGGTCCCCCCATACCCATCCTGTGAGTGGTTGTCGATCCAATACCCATCATGTGGGCGGTAGTGGACCCCATTCTCATTTTGTGGGCGGTAGTGGAGCATACACCCATCCTGAGGATGGACATGACCCCCATACCCACCCTGTGGGCGGTATTGGACCCCATACCAATACTGTGGGCGGTATTGGACCCCATACCCATCCTGTGGGCGGTATTGGACTCCATACCCATCCAATGGGTGGTAGTGTGCCCCATACCCATCCTGCGGGTGGAAGTGAACCCCATACCCATCCTGTGGGTGGTAGTGTGCCCCATAGCCATCCTGTAGCCAGTAGTGGACCCTATACCCATCCATTGGGCGGTAGTGCACCCTATACCAATCCTGTGGGTGGTAGTGTATATACCACCAGAATGCCCATCCTGTGGGTGATAGTGACCCCCATACCCATCCTGTGGGCAGTTGTGGACCCCATACGTATCCTGTGGGCGGTAGTGAACCCCATACCCATCATGTGGATGATAGTGGTACCCAAACCCATCCTGTTGGCGGTAGTGGACCCCATACCAATCTTGTGGGTGGTACTTGACCCCATAAGCATACTGTGACGAGAAAAATAGATGGTATCGCAGTCTCTTTAGGCAGATGGAATGCCAGTCACACAAAAGCAAAAAAAAAAGAGAAAAAACTAATTAGGCTGGTGTGTAATCATCACTGTGTGGCAGCTGTAGGATAAAGCACTAAAGAGAAAAAACATTTAAAAGTAGTTTACTTAACATGATGTTATAAATGTGGGCTGCTATGGGGATCTAGTATTATTATGGAGTAGGGTTAGCAGTTAGAATTAAGATGTATCACAAGTAATGGAGATCATATACGCCCGGCCCCCCAAAAAAATATAAAACAGTAATAATTATAGTGGCTTCCAGAAAAGGTCAGCCTAGAGGTAGATCATTGATCTCCTACACAGGAAGAATGGATACTCCTTTAAACTAACTTATTTATTAAACCCTCTTAACAGCCCCCCCATATACATTCACAACAATTACTTTACCACACTATCTTAAGTTAACTACCTTGGTCCACATAGACAGGATACAAGGTTTACACTTGGGACAAGCTAGGGTAAAGTCTACTAGGCAAGGGACACTAGCAAGGACTCTAGGTAGCTTACTGGTGCTACTGGAGCCCACGTGGTTCCACTGGGACCCCTTAGAGTAACTTAGCAATATAAACACTACTGATACCCTATACACATTACTACACACTTATGCCAGAAAACGAGAATACAGCACTTTACTTAGCTTGGTAAACTAGACACAGGATAAGGTAAGGGAGAGAAGTAGGAGGAAGGGGGAGAGGGATGCAGAGCAACACAGTAGAGATGTTGACACCACGACGCCCGCCAGAGAAGGAGGCCAGCCTCGAGTCTTAGCTTCTCCAGCTGACTCGCTGCCGGCTGACTACTCAGCTAATTGTACAGCAGCTCTATATCCAAGTTTACTCAGATCTACTTTACTAATACTTTCTAATCATTTGTAAACATAGTTGATGCCTATTTTATTAATTAATAATCAACCACAAGCTCAGTCTTTAAATGCTCTGTGAGAAACAAGATTCGTCTTACGTCTGGCAAGGAAGATACGAACAAAGACGCGTCGACAAGCGCCTCAAACAATATAAAGTCATTTATTTAGCTCAATTTGACCTCTGGTTTCCACTGATGAACCCAGGGTCATAACACATGAAAACATAAAATCATATCCAAGCTTGGCTCTAATACAAAGTGTGCAAAACAAACAAGATGAACAATCAAATTTACGTTATGTTTATGTGAAAATATAATATGGTGCGGGAATATTGTGAGCAAAAACTGAATAACTCTGTTACCATACATGGGGAATGTCAACAGGTCTACTCCATAGTGCACTCAAGAGTAATTGGAATCTTGGTCAGCTTGGTTGCCCTGTTTATATACGGCGATGGCCGTGCAGATGGCGCTGGTGTTTTTTTAACTTTGAACTGGCTCACTTTTAACTGCTTGTTTGAGATGGCATGAGCTCCCAGCAACCCTGGTGCGAGGTGGGGTGACAGGCAGTGGTGTATGGGGGAGACTGGAGGTATTGTCTAGACGTCTGGAAGTAGTAGTAGTTGTTGTTTTTGTTCTTGTGGCTGCAGTACTTGAATATATAGATGTGATATAAGTAGAATAGATGATGATGGAGGTGGCCGAATCTCTTACTAGAGATTTTACCGTGACAGCTCTTCCCCGAAGCCTGTTCCTATTGCCTATTCGACTGCAGCGAAGTGTAGAATAGTAGGAGTGGATGAGTCCACCCTGTTGACTCGTGAAAGTGCGTCGGCGACGATGTTGTCCGAGCCTTTGATGAAGTAGATGGTGATGTTGAATTTGTGCAGGTACAGGGCTCAGTGAAGCAGATGTTGGTTGGTGAACTGGGTCTGCTGCAGAAGATGGAGAGGATGGTGCTTGAAGATGTTGAGGTAGCACTGCAGGACTCTGTGAAGTAGGAATTTGCTGTAGAATCGAGCCTGCTGAATGGATCGACGAGAATGGTGATTCAAGGAGAGGGTGAGATTGTTCCTCTGATGCAAGGCCCAGCGTAGCAAGTGCTGATTGGAGAACTGGGCTAGCAGTAGGAACCAAAGGAAATTGTGATACATGATGTTCACATGGTGATGCAGGATTCAGCAAAGTTTGGAGAACTGATCCTGATGTAGGGACCGAAGAATGTTTAAGTCCGAGGTGAGGTTGAAGTTGTAACCTAGTAGATTGGATGGTACGTTGTGTTGCACGTCGAGCAGGATGTTGAGTGGCTCCCCTCTGATGATTGTAGCTATAGTTCATGCTCCCATCTCGCGGCAGTGTGATGGTGTTCCTATCGCCTGGGTGGAAGAATGAAGGTTTTCTAGTACCTGGCATGGCGAGAATGGAGTTAGTACTAGAAAAGGATTTACGCCTTTCAAATGCAATGGAAGGTAAGTTTGTCTTACAATATTTTAGCTGAGGGCTGGTAAGATTGTCTGGAGGAGCACGTTTATGTGGATTTGGTTCGTAGAGAGAAGGATCTTTCCTGGTGTTGGAGAAGATCGAGAATTTAGAACCATTGTAGTCAGGCCAAATACAACGAGAAGGATTAGA
The DNA here is from genome assembly GCF_040958095.1 of Procambarus clarkii. Lineage (NCBI taxonomy): Eukaryota > Metazoa > Arthropoda > Malacostraca > Decapoda > Cambaridae > Procambarus > Procambarus clarkii. Next base: position 12,527,880 of record NC_091169.1, on the reverse strand, counting down.
CAATACTTTGTAGATGTTGGTTGTCTTTCTCAGGTCGTTGGAGGAGATGGTATCACACTTGTTCTGACCTTCCAGGCGGTGTCCGTACTCTGGGCACTGCTTTCCGAGGTGTTTCACAACGTTAGTAGCCGTACTGTTCTGGACGGAAACTGCTGTAGAATACCGATTGATTCAAACAGTTGACAACATATTTTCTTTTATTCTGTTTACTGAAACGTGGTTAAAAGAGGATACTGCTCAACTCTTCAACATACCTATCTACTCAGCTATTCACAACTGTCGTCCTGTATAAAGAGGTGGTGGTACTTCTCTTTACTACCACCAAGAACTGACTTGCTTAAAAGTAATTAAAACTAGAGACCCTTGTAGAGAGTACATATTTTCCTGTTTCAGAGTCAAGGGTAGTAAGGCTGTCTACAGAATTCCTAATACTGATGTGACTGAATTTAACTCTAACCTTAGAAATCTAATACTAGAGAACAGACTGAACAAAAACCACTTAATTATTTCTGGGGACTTTAACATTGACCTCTGCGAGCCTGATAACCCTACTGCTGCTAGTTTCTTCAACTGTATGAATTCCTGCTTCCTCATTCCCTTCATAACTAGACCTACTAGAATCACTGATAGTACTGCCACAGCTCTTGGTCATATCTGGACCAACATAACCTCTCCGCTTACTTCAGAAATAATCACTGTTTTCACTACAGACCATTACCCTCATTTCTCCTAATTAACATTCACAAACCACCTCTAGATACAAGGAAGATAAGCTTTAGGCTGCGCAATGAAACTTCTATAGGCAATTTTAAAGCTGTTGCAGCTAATATCAACTGGGAGTCCAAATTAGGTACCACAGGGGACATCAACCTAGCAGTGCAACCACTTTTTAAAAAACTCTCTGCCTTTATAACACCCACTGTCCTATGCTAACAAAACAAGTCACAACTAAAAGGCTAAACAATCCTTGGCTTACAAAGGGGATACTTAAATCTTAAAAAAAAACATGACCTTGAGAAGAAGTATAGGTTAGGTATCCAAGCTCCACCTCCTCCCCCCTTCCAAGCTCCACCTCCTCCCCTTCCAAGCTCTACCTCCTCCTCTTCCTTGCCCCACCTCCTTCCCTTCCAAGCTCCACCTCCTCCCCTTCCAAGCTCCACCTCCTTGTAACAAACTAGGTTTGTTGTAAGAATTATCCAGAATTGTTCTCTCAGACATGGGGGTTTGGGAAGATTGGAGTCAAATGGTAGTGACCTGACCCTGGAAGCACAAGGCGCATCCCCCTGGGAATTAGCAAGTCTGGGTCACAAAATGGCTGACGCCCTTTGTCTCATAGCAACGCATAATGAATCATTCTATAGTATTCACTTATTTAGAGAAATTAGTCTTCATTCAAATTATATAATATTACTGGTTATAGTATCGAGAATAGCCTAATTGTCAGGATAATGAGTTAAGTCACCATCAGTGACGTCACGAGCCAGGACTAGGCCATAGCGCAGAGTGACCTCGGCGACCTGGCGGCCACAGGTCAGCAGAGTTTCCACATTCAGTAATTTTCAAAGGTCAAATAGCCATTTTGTAATTGGGAATAGCTCTTCCCTCAGATGCTTGTGTAAGTAACTTCAGTTAAAATAATTCAACCAATCTGGATCATTCAGTGCAACAGAGGTTAGTTGTTAAACTTAAGCTTTGCTAATTAACTTGGTAAACTAGGCGGAACAATACTATGCTCTGGGCTCCTGGGTAGAGGAACATCAGAGAGAGGACAGTGTGGTATCCGGAGCAACCCGGGAAAGGTGTCCACTCCACCTCTCCCTAAGACCTTAGCACAAACATCTAGCTGGTCGCCAAAAAGGGTAAAGTTTGCTCAGAGGTTTTTTATAGGGAATAGGTCAACTCATTGCCTAATTCAGGGAGTGTTTTTGAATATACCATTTAGCTATTAAATTGTCTTTTTTATTAATTTCCATTTTTGTGTAATTTATGTGAATTGGTCGGTACCACGTGGGTAGCCTACGGGTATCCAAGTCATCTATTACTAGTGGGGATCAAGCCCCAAAGTTTATTGATAAGCATGATCGATCCAGACCTCGATCATTGCTCAGTGTTACTGGTCTGGTGGTGGCAGCAGAGGCGACTCTAGAGCTTTGCTAGAAGTCTATTTCACGTCATACGGGTTGTAGAATCTTAAGTCGGTCAATCGTCTTAAGACCATGTGGCATGGGGTCGGCTCAAGTAAAAGTTTGGAATCCCTTGGTATGGAGATCTAAAGTAGAATACGGGTAAAGAGAGGGGTAGAGAGAACGAAGATACAAAGTACAGAACGAATACCCCCCCATGTTACAATGTGCACAGCAGTGGTTTCAACAATTTTGTTTGAAATTGTTGAAAGGCTCACGCGTCTAGCCATTCGGACACATGTGTAGATGCTAGGGCGGACAGCCGCGGGCCAGGATTAGCAGTGCGCCTCACAACAGTGCGGTTGAGTGGGGATTGGTGAATCTTGGGGTCGTGCGGGCTGATATGATTAAGGGTTAGTTAGTAAGTTAGGCTGTTAAGATTTATTGGCTAAGGAGACCGCTCCAAGTTGATTGGACTGGGTACCTTACTCGACCCATTGCAATTGATTCAGAGGTGTTGGGAGCCACCATACTCTCAACAGCAGTTCCTTGTGGGCTGTCTGGGCGGATTTATCTGTGGGACGCCAGGAGATTTATCCGAGGGCGTTCGTAGACGACCCAAAACGCTGGGAAAAACGTAAATCCGTGAAGGGCGTTGCGGCCTCCGAGGGACCGACTAGTAAACTACCTAGCAGCGATTCAATGATTAAGTGATTGCACACTTAGTGGAGGTTGAGTCGTGTCTAGTCTTAATTGTTGCTGAAAGCTGTGTGTCACTCTGTTAGAACCTAGATGGTCGAGACCCCTAGGCTAGGCGTGGTACGGCGAGCTGGTAGGAGCGATTATAGGATTACATCGAGTGTATCGTCGAATTAAGTATAATTAAATTTATGTAAAGTAATTCCTTTTATTGGCATGTTCTAGAGATTAAAAATGTTTGTTTCCCCTAAATTCAATCCCTGGTTAAAAATTTTCCCAAGTGTTTAGTATTTTTTATTATTAGGCTAAGTCCATACATTAAGCTTTGCTATTCCCTATTGTATTAGTCTAAGTCAGAGGTGTGGTTTTCTAGAGCGTAGTTAATCCTCTGGACTTAGGACTATATGTCGGTCACTATAGTTAGTGAAGGAGTTTGTTAAGGGAAAGTAATTTTCGTTGTAAATGCTTAATAGAGTTCGTGGAATATTTCTAAGTATTTTGGGATAAGTTTTCGGCTAAGACAACGTCGGAAAGTCGTTAACTCTAATTAATTGGTATTCGCGAGTAACGTATATGATCTGGGTATCATTAGGATTCCCCAGTCGATGCGAGTGATATTATTCTAGTTTACCAGTAAGATGGTAGAATTGCGTTTTTAGACATAGAATTTTTTTGGTAGAAACGTAGGTGGAAAATTTTCTAAGTCCAGCTTGGGCTAGAATCGGACTTTTTGGCGAAAATTCGAATTTTCATGTTTCGTGTATATTCTAGGGTCAGTATTACCCTCTAGTGTGCGCAAGGGACGTAATTCTGTTCTTAGGCATTAAACAGTGATATTTACATTTTTGCCGAATTTAGTTATTTTTCGAGAAAATCGTGTTGTCATTTTTTGTCAGTCCAAATGAGGTGAAAACCTCGTATTTTAACGAAAATTCGAATTATTGAGTGTTGAAATCGCCCGCGGCGTCAGTATTGTTCTGTATACAGCGTCAATATTAAATAACAGTGTATTCATATATGGGAATGAAAAACCCATTTTTGCGAATTAAGGGAGTTTTGCGATATTTTGGGGTGATAGATTTTTTTCCGGGTGTAGAAAAATTGGCATAGTCCAGCATTTGAGAAAAAACGCGGTTTTTGGTAAAAATTCAATTTTGGCAAACAAATATATGTCCTGGGTGTTTATATTAATTGCTAGAGCGGTTTATTAACGTAAAACTATTTATTTTCCTTCAGAATAAAAATATTGATTTTTAAGCGTTTAAGCGAAAAAGCGCGGGACTTGTGTTTTTCAGCGCAGCTGGTCCTGCTCCACCAGTCATCAGTGGCCACGCTGTTCACATCAAGTGCATCTAGTACAGTAAATATTCTTTATTAATCCATCACGAGTGCTGCGTGTTAGTTACTTTCTCATTTTAAGTGTTTTATATAAATTAGATTCTTTAATTTTTTTTTAACATAAAAGACTTTGCTTTCAGTAATAGAACTGCGGGTTATTGCACGGTCAGACACGAGTGCGGGGCAGACGCTCATTCATTGAATTCACCTCAACGAATCTTTCTATTAATCGTTGTCTTTCCTAATTTTGGGAATTTCGTTGGTTTTCTCTTGGAAAAGAGTTGTGACTTTTTTTTATTTGTGTAAGATCACGATTGTAGTGAGTCCGGGTCGAGGGTGTATTGACGAGAGGCATGATACACCAGGAATCACAGGAAATGTTTAACCCAGACAGTGACCAGTCAGTGGGGACCAGTGGGAGTGAAAGTGTAGAGGACAGCACCTCTTCCGACACCACTGGGGACCCGGTGGACCGCTCAGGAAGCTCAGCTGACGTCACAGGTGGGGTCAGTGGGACTGACGCGACGGGGTCACGGGTTCTGCATGGGACTGGGCAGTCGAGGGTATCTTCCCAGTCAAGTATGCATACAATTATTGACATAAGTGGGGAATCTCGCGAGGATTCGTCCCAAGGGTGGGGGAAGCCGTCTTGGGTACCCCCACATACAACATCGGCGCCATACCAACAGGGCACACAGGGAGCTGGACAGGGGGCGTCAGTTAGTACGGTAGGACGTCCCACTTCGTTTGGTAGGGAACACGACCAGCAACCTGTTCAACGGGAACATGAACAGCCACACCAACAGCAGGAACTAATCCACATAACGCAAATACCACAACACCTAGGTACACCTCACCAGTCACTACAACAACCCCAACCCCACCTCCTATACCAACCCCACCCTCAATTCCCATACCAACCCCATCCTCAATTCCTATACCAACCCCAACCTCCATTCCTATACCAACCCTTCCCCCAACCCCAGGCCAATCCATATCCATTCCAACCCCAGGCCACCCCATATCCATTCCAACCCCAGGCCACCCCATATCCATTCCAACCCCAGGCCACCCCATACCCATTCCAACCCCAGGCCACCCCATACCCATCCCAACCCCAGGCCACCCACACCATACCTCAACCCCAACCCCAACCTCAATCCACACCCCAACCCGGGACCACCCACACCATACCTCAACCCCAGCCCCAATCCCAACCTCAATCCATACCCCAACCCAAGACCATCCAAGCCATACCCCTACCTTTTTCCCAACCCCAGGCCACCCACACCATACCTCAACCCCAACTACAACCTCAATCCATACCCCAACCCGAGACCACCCACACCATACCTCAACCCCAACCCCATTCCCAACATCAATCCATACCCCAATCCTAGGCCACCCACACCATACCTCAACCCCAACTCCAACCTCAATCTATACCCCAACCCGAGACCACCCATACCATACCTCAACCCCAACCTAAACCACAACCTCAACCCATACCCCAGGGCCCAATCACTTCCAGTAGCCCAGCGTCACACAAACCGGGAATTGTGAGTCTGATTCCCAAGTTGACTCTGCCGACACTCAGAGGCACGGAGTTGCCGCTTAATAAGGTGGAACGCAACCGCCAGGTGGAAAACTGGCTGTGGCAGATTAGTGCGATGCTGAAAGCTGTCCCGGAGGATAGTTTAAAGATTACTCTCGCTATGGGGGCTTGCGTGGACGTAGCCGGTACACTGGCGAAACTGACAGAGCTTCAGCACCTGACGACTTGGCCGCAGTTTGTCCAAGCGATTAGGGACAGGTTTAAAGAAAAGGTGTCAGAAGATGAGGCTCAGATTTACTTGCAGTCACTTAAGAAGGATGACCGGAGCACTATCAAAGATTTCGGGACGTTATTAAAGAGTAGAGTTGACGATCTCACCACGGAACTGGGGTTAAATTCGAGTCAGGCAGAGCGCTTCGCAAAACAATTGTTCTGCAAAACGTTACCTTCTGCTATGGGGCCATATTTAGTTGCAGAGAGAGCGTTTGTGAGTTATAAGGAACTAGTCCAACAGGCCGCCACAGCCTTCGACAGACAGATGCGAACGGAGACGCCGGGCGCTCAGTTGTCACCATACGTAGAGGCGTTAAGTAAAGGCGAGAGGGGCCAAGCCGAGTAACTGTGGCGCGGGTTCGTCAAGTGGGAAGCATCCCTCAGCTGCACGTTCGAGCCACCCTGCGCGGGGTACCAACAGGGACCCGCGGAGGTGTTACTCCTGCGGGAAGCGCGGACACATACAGAGGGATTGTAAAGTCACTAGTACGAAAGAATGAAAGCAGGCTCCTAGTGATGGTAGGCCTACGTTTGAGGTGAAAGTGGAAGGTGTAAGATTGACAGCTTTTGTTGATACAGGAAGCTAGGCAACTGTAATTAAAAAGTCAGCCTTCAGCAATTTTAAGTATGCACGTCTTAAACGTAGCGCAAAGACGTTAACAGCGGTCAATGGGGAAAAGATTGAGATCGTAGGTCAAGGTACAGTTAATTTTGAGATTGATGGGGAATTGCAGCCTCACACCTGTACGATCGTAGAGAACCTTGATTTTCCTGGTCACATCTTAATGGGGACTGATTTTCTGTCGCGATTTGATTATTCCTTGTCTGCTCAAAAAGGGGCTAGGAACTGCAGGTTGCAGTTGGGACAGACTTCCTACCCAGTGGAGATGATCGACCATCCCCCAGTTGTAGCTTCAATTACGAGGAATCAAAAATATAATGCGCACTATCCAAAATTGATTTTTAAGTCTCTTCCAGACACAATTAAGAGATTTTGTGCACTGCAGGCATTGATCATACAGAGTTGCCCCCCACATTCTGTTAAATTTATTAAAGTAGCCGTGGGACGTCACATACAACCAGGTACCACCCTTCAGGTGGCTGGAAGATGTGATAACTTATTAATTCCTCATCACTTAATTGTAGTGCTCGATAAAGGTGCACTCATTCCAGTTGTCAATCTTTCACACAAGACGTTTCGCTTCAGGGCAGGTGATAGGGTATCTCAGGAAACCATGGTGTAGGACACAGAAATCTTTCACCATGAGTCAGCTGAGACGTCAACCGTCACTGCACAATGTAGTGCATTGAACATGAAAGATACTAAAACACCATCCAACGTACAGTATGAGACGATAAATATTGCACGGAATGTGGGAGAAGTAGAAAAATTAATTTCAGCACTTGATTTGCAACATGTTACACAGGCGGATAGGAAGGCACTGAGAGGAGTTTTGCTAAAATTCCCTAAATTATTTGCGACAGAGGATGACCAGATTGGTCTCCTTGATAAGATCGAACACACCATTCCAACTGCTGATCATTTGCCTGTGTACACGAGACAGTGGAGGTTGCCGGAACAGGCAAATAACGTTATCAGGGAGGAGTGCCAGAAAATGTTGAGGCAGGGCGTGATAGAGCCTAGTACGTCACCGTGGCTCTCTCCTGTTGTGCTAGTTCGGAAACCCGACGGTAGTTATCGTTTCTGTGTTGACTACCGAAAGGTGAACGAAATAACTAAGGGTGATGTGTATCCGTTGCCCCGATTACAGGAGATAATAGATCAATTTGGTGCTGCAAAGTATTTCTTAACTTTTGACGCGAAATCGGCGTATTGGGCGATTCCGGTGGCAGAACAGGATAGGGATAAAACAGCATTCTCGGATGGTAGGCACACTTATCAATTCCGTAGGATGCCGTTTGGTTTAAAGACAGCGCCTTCATCATTTCAGAGGGCCATCAACTTCATCCTCAGCCCGGTCCTGGGTAGGCATTCTTTAGCGTACCTGGATGATGTTGTGATATATTCCAGGACGTTTGAGGAACACCTACGGGACTTGACTGAGACTTTGACGTTGTTAGATCATTCAGGTTTCAAGCTAAGCGTTCAGAAGTGCACCCTGGTGGCTCAGAAATTCAAATTTCTGGGGTTCCAGGTTTGCCCAGACGTTATCCGACCTGACCCAGACTCTTGCTGCGCCATTGCTGACATGCCTACTCCAAGGACAGCAAAGGACGTGCGTAGGTTTTTGGGGGCGGCCGGATATTTTCGTCGTCATATTGAAGGTTTCGCTGGCATTTCTGCACCCTGACTGATCTGACAAAGAAAAATGCGAAGTTTGTGTGGAAATCTGAGCACGACGAAGCCTATCGCAAGCTGAAAGACCAACTAATCACGACACCGGTATTGGCTATTCCTGATTTCGATAAAGAGTGGGAGGTGCACACTGACGCCAGCGGTATAGCTATTGGCGGGTGCTTAATTCACCGAGATGCGGATAATTTACCCCATCCGGTAGCCTATTTCAGTAGAAAGGTCAAGGGACCTGAAGTTCGTTATTCAGCTACGGATCGGGAGGCACTGGCAGTAGTAGAATCAGTTAGGTATTTCGAGCTTGACCTATTTCAGCGGCACTTTGTAATTTACACAGACCATCGAGCGTTGACACACATATTTAAGAAGCGAACAAAATGCCTACGAATGTCACGCTGGTCTCACGAACTTTCGGCCCACTCATTCCAGATCTTGTACAAGCCTGGTCCAGCACATGTTGTGCCAGATGCGTAAGTAGAAACATAGCGGCAGTTCAAGTTAATGAAAATATTGAAACAATTCCATCAGATAAAATGAGAGAATACCAGATGAGCGAGCCTAGATGGAAGTTATTGAGTATTTAGAAGGAGGAAAATACCCGAAAAAGAAAAAGAATTTACCTAGTCATGATTTTGAAATGAAACAGGGCGTCCTGTATTATGTTAATAGCCAGAATGATAGGGCAGTATTTCAACTAGTTATTCCGGACGCGTTGCGGATATCAGCGTTAAAGCTTGTGCATGCATCTAAAATTGCAGGGCATCCGGGGGTCTTTAAAACCCACTTAAAGGCAAAGTCTCTATTTTATTTTCCAGGATTACTTTCCGAAGTAATCAATTTCGTGAAGTCGTGCAATCGTTGCCAGAGGAGGAAAGGTACCCTTAAGGTACAAGCCCCACTTCAGGAATTTCCTGAAATTCGTGAACCGTTAGACCGTGTGGGGGCCGATTTGATTGATTTACATCACAGTCATTCGGGTAACAGATACGTATTGGTGCTAGTTGACCATCTGTCTAGGTACACTACACTAGTTACATTACCTCAGAAGGATTCTCGTACGGTTGCAGATGCGTTCTTGCATAGGTTCGTTACTGTATTCGGACCTCCTAAAGTTTTAGTCTCTGACCGGGGTCAAGAATTCAATGGGAATATATTTAGAGAAGTTTGTAAGATTTTAGAGACAACTTTGGCTTTTACAACAGCCTACCACCCACAAGCAAACGGAATGATGGAACTTACTAATCGTTCAGTCAAGGATATGCTTGCAATCCTTGCTGAACATGATGCAAACTCTTGGGATGGACACCTACCCTATGTTCAATTAGCCTTGAATACTGCCATCCACCAATCGATTAACACCCAACCCCCTTCATTTGTTTACTGGTAATTCATGCAATTTCCCCTCAGGTCTGCTTAACAGACATAATGTTGCATACGGGGAGGACTATCCTTCAGAGATCCTTGGAAAAATGAGAAATGCTTGGAATATTGCAGCTGAAGCGTCCAAGAAGGCATGGAATCGGTATGCTCATTTTTATGACAAGAAAGTGCGCCCCCTTGAGTTGAAAGAAGGAAGCCTCGTATTGAGAGTGAATGAGGCTGCGCCCGCCAATCAGAGTAGGAAACTAGCTCCGAGGTGGCGAGGGCCGTATAGAGTAATTAAAAGGGCGGGGCCGGTTAATCTTGTTATAAAAGGAGTATTCGAGGACCAGGTGGAAAGGACAATTCATGTAAATAAATTGAAACAATATCATGCTAGAGAGGAATTAGAACTGCCTTCAGCGGGTCTAGTTCCTGACTCAGCAGTGCTGACTCATGGCTTCACCGACGAGTCAGGGGATAAGGATGACCCTTGTCATGTTCACAGAAAATGGTACCATCCGTTTTCTATGTGCGGCGGCTGAGACGCCAGGAGGAGGTAAACAATAGAGCGTACAGGACGCCCGCCAAGCTTGGTAGCTACTAGTCATGTAATCATATTAAGTATTAAAGTCAGTAACCAAGCAATGACTTTACATCAACCCTACAACCAAGACTTCCTCAGTAACACACAAACACCACATTGGCGACGAGGATGAACTGTGAACGCAGGTATTTGTTCAGTTTCAAACACAAGGGAGAAGCATGCTGCCTGGAGGAGGAAGAGAAGCTGTGAGCGCCATACCCGATGCTGTATGCTTACCAATGCTGTGTGCTAAACGATGCTGTGTGCTAACCAATGCTGTGTGCTACCCAAGCTGTGTGCTACCCAAGCTGTGCTGAAGAAACTGTGTACTGAGGAATCTGCCGACGTTGTGTACGAAACGACGCATTGATGTGTACAAAACCTGATGTTTTGGTTACGAAACGACGCTTCGTGCTACAAAATTCATCACACTGAACTGACTGCTGTACCAACTGCTGTACCAACTGCTGCTGTACCAACTGCTGCTGTACCAACTGCTGTGCTGCTGCTGTGAGTAGGAACAACACATGTACACAAGGGCTAGGTAAGAAGTCAGTTGCTGCTATATTGTGCACTGTTGTGAACTTTTGCATTAAAATGCTTGTGTGCTTTGCAAAATTAAAGTAATTACAGTGAATTCTTGACTAACATATTCAGTGCAGTAAGTGTTTAATATTCTGAGGAACATTTAAGTGATAAGTTACATTTATTCAGTAAAAATGGCAAATATACCTCAGTTTCCTGCATTTGATCCTGACTGTGACCAGACAAACCTGTCACAGAGGTGGGTCAAATGGCTTAAAAGGTTTGAAAATTTGTTGATAGTTTCTGACATCAAAAGTGCTGAAAGAAAGCGTGCCTTTCTACTTCATTATGCAGGTGATAGAGTTTGTGACACCTTTGACACACTGAAAGACACTGGTGGTGCTAAAGATTATGACACTGCCAAAGCCAAACTAACAGAGCATTTCAAACCAAGGCAAAATACTGCAATGGAAATTATGCATTTCAGGAGAGCAAAACAACTCTCTAATGAAACTGTGGATCAATACCACACAAGTCTGCAGGGTTTAGCAGCCCATTGTGAGTTTGCTGATGTTGACAAAGAAATCAAACAGCAAATAATTGAAACATGCACATCTACACGTCTCCGTCGAAGAGCTCTAGAACTTGTTGATGATGAAAGTTCTCTTACCAAGATACTGGATATTGCTCGTCGAATGGAAGATGCTGCACGTGATGCTCGTGTCATGGAGTGCAGTGCCAACAACGGTTCTGCCACTGTTACTAACAGTGATGAGGTATGTAAGGTTCAGGGAGGACATCGTAATCAAAGAAGATATGCCAAACCTAACAGTAAATTTAGCCGAGAACCACGTCACAACTGGGGTCAAGGAACAAGGCTCAAGCAGTCACAACGACCCACATCAGAGGGTGTCAACAATAAATGTTACAATTGTGGAGGAGACTACCCACACCAAGATAATGTTTGTCCTGCTCAAGGTAAGAAGTGCTATGAGTGTGGAAAACTAGGTCATTTTGGTGCTATGTGTCGTTCCGCACTAAAGAAACCACAGTCAATGAATAAAACACTGTACGAGGATCAGGTCATAGGGGTCGAGGTGGTAAACACAATATTGCACCTCATATCCAGAATGTTAATAATATACAAGACAACATTTCATTACAACCAGTCTCAGATGACAGTGAATGTGATTATACTTATGGAGTACAAGCAATCACAGAATGGAATGATCTTCCAAACAACCCAGAGACATGTGTATACATTGCTGGTATTTGTCTCAAGGTTCTCATTGACACTGGATCAAACATTGACACCATTGCTGAGTGCCACTATGAAAAATTTAGAAAACAGTTCCCAAAGCTAGAAAAATACAATGGTAAAGCCACTGCCTATGCTTCGAAGTTAACCTTGCCAGTGATTGGAACTTTAACTGCAGAGATTAAGTCAAAGAATGCAATGCTCATTACTACATTCCATGTTGTTAGGAATGCAAAGGAGTCTTTACTCAGTTACAAGACTTCAACCAAATTGGGGCTACTTCAGCTTTCTAATGCTGTAGCAGTGGAATCTGCAAACAATGTTGATGGTATTGTTGCTGAATTTTCTGATCGATTTAAATCCATAGGTTGTTATACTGATAGCAAAGTACATCTGCATATCAACCCAGATGTAATTCCAGTTGCCCAACCACATCGCCGACAACCATTCCATACTCGCAAGAAAGTCGATGCCGAACTGGATAGGCTGATCGACCTAGATATCATTGAACCAGTAACAGGTCCAACACCATGGGTAAGCCCAATTGTCACTCCACCAAAGCCGAAGAATCCAGATGAGATACGCATTTGTGTGGACATGCGTGTTCCCAACAAGGCAATAATGCGTGAACGCCATCCTACACCCACTGTAGATGATATGATTTACCGCTTGAATGGTGCAACTGTATTCAGCAAGTTAGATTTAAACAAGGGCTATCATCAGCTTGAACTTGATGATGAGAGTCGCTTCATCACAACGTTTACGACACATCGAGGTCTGTATAGGTACAAGCGCCTGAGTTTTGGTATTAACAGTGCTGCCGAGGTATTCCTGCACATCATCAGCCAGGTATTGCAAGATATACCTAATGCTGACAACATGTCTGATGACATCATTGTTTATGGCCGTACCCAAGCTGAACACGACAAAGCTCTTCGTGCAACATTGCAACGCTTACGAGAAAAGAATTTGACGCTAAGCCGAGCAAAGTGTGAGTTCAATCAACATAAAATTGAATTCTTTGGACATGTACTTAGTGACAAAGGTCTGTCTCCAGATCCTAAGAAAGTTGCAGATATCAAGAATGCTGCACCTCCTTCAACGTCCACTGAAGTACATACTTTTCTGGGAATGGCAAACTACTGTTCTCGCTTCATTCCAGATTTTGCTACCATTACGAAGCCTCTACGTGAGCTCCTGAAGAAAAATGCATCATGGTACTGGAGCGATATCGAGCAAAATGCATTTGATGCTGTGAAAGATGCACTAGTAGAGAATGCGACTGCTGCATACTTTGATCCATCAATGGACACTGAATTAACGGTGGATGCTAGTCCTGTTGGTTTAGGTGCTGTGTTAGCCCAACACAAACCTGGTCAACCAGATTCCAGAGTAGTAATTGCCTACGCCAGCCGTTCTCTCACAGATGTTGAGCAACGATACAGTCAGACAGAGAAGGAAGCTCTTGCTCTTGTATGGGGCTGTGAACACTTCAATGTGTATCTGCTTGGTGCGCCCTTCACCACGATGGTCACTGACCACAAACCGTTGGAGACCGTCTTCAATAATCCAAAGTCCAAACCACCAGCTCGCATTGAGAGATGGGCTCTTCGTCTGCAACCATACAACTTTACGGTGAAATACAAGCCGGGTGCAGGCAATCCCGCTGATTACATCAGTCGACATCCTGCCAACAGTTTCACCATCACCAAGCATCAGCAAGTTGCCGAGGAATATGTACACTCTGTAACCTGTGATGCAGTCCCGAAGGCTCTTACTCTTGATGAAATCCGTACTGCAACCCTAGAGGACCCAACTCTGCAAGCAACAGTGGATGCATTGACTAAGAAAAAGTTTCCACGCATCCCACCCTCAGGAGTTGACCAAGATGCATTCAAAGCACTTGAACGCATCCAGACAGAATTAAGTGTTACGCAACAACGCGACACTGTGCTGCGAGGTACTCGTATCGTTATTCCAGCTGTTCTCCAGCAACGTGCTCTGAAGCTTGCACATCAAGGACACCAAGGTCTTGTTAGGACCAAACAGCTGCTACGAGAAAAGGTGTGGTTTCCTGGCATTGATCGTCAAGCAAAGGATATGCATGATGCCTGTATCCCTTGCCAAGCTGCAGTGGATACTTCAAGACCAACACCTCAACAACCTTCACCACTACCTGCTGCACCATGGACGGAAGTATCGATGGACTTCTGCGGACCACTACCAACTGGAGAGTACTTGATGGTAGTCATTGATGATCACTCACGTTATCCAGAAGTAGAAATCATCACTTCCACATCTGCAAAGGCTGTCATCCCGAAACTCGACAAGATCTTTTCAAACTTTGGCATTCCTGAAGTTGTCAAGACAGACAATGGACCGCCATTCAATGGACAAGACTTCGTCAACTTTTCTGAGCATATTGGATTCAAACACCGCCGTGTGATGCCACTACATCCTCAAGCAAATGGAGAAGTTGAGAGATTCATGCAACCTCTCATGAAAGCGGTACGCTGTGCTCATGCCGAAGGACGATCCTGGAAACAAGCTATGTATGCTTTTCTCAGGAACTACCGTGCAACACCACATGGAACACTGGGCAAGTCGCCTGGCGAACTTTTATTTGGACGTCCTATGAGAATCGCACTACCCGTCATGCCAGCCGAGGTAACGGATAAACGTCTCGCTCAGAAGGATGCACTAGCCAAGGGCAAAATGAAAATTGCTCATGATCAACGTGCAAAGGAACAGTTCATAAAGGTTGGTGACACTGTTCTCGTTAAAAAGAAAAAAGAGGGAAAGTTAGATATGCCGTATGATACAAAACCATATAAAGTGATTAGTGTAAAAGGAACTATGGTAACAGCTAGTAATAGAGATCATAGTATAACACGTAATATGGCTTATTTTAAAGTGATTCCAACTAGTGTAGAAAATGATGAAGTGCAAAGTCGTGCAAAAGAAAAAGAAAAAAATAGTTATAACCCGACAAACAATTCATCAAGGGATATTATTGTATTAGGGGACTCTCGTCCTAAACGTCATGTTAAACGCCCTACACGATTTGATGATTAATTGTGTTCCTATGTAATGAAAAGTATTTACTTATTGTGCTAAACAAAATTTAATATTGTTTGAATAATGCAGATATCTCATTCAATATTTTGTAACTTTGTATTACAGTTTCTTTCATGTTTAACATTGCATATGTATTTTTAACATTGAAATCCTTTGTGGAAAAGATTAAGTTGTTTAAATTCTTTGTGTGCTTAATTAATGTTAAATGTATGCAGTATCTCTTGATATGGTAATAACTTACTTTGTGTCAATAACTTTGCTTTGTGCTACAAGCATGGTAGACATCCTGTATTCATTCTTTTTAAAGAAAAGGAGGGATGTCATGTTCACAGAAAATGGTACCATCCGTTTTCTATGTGCGGCGGCTGAGACGCCAGAAGGAGGTAAACAATAGAGCGTACAGGACGCCCGCCAAGCTTGGTAGCTACTAGTCATGTAATCATATTAAGTATTAAAGTCAGTAACCAAGCAATGACTTTACATCAACCCTACAACCAAGACTTCCTCAGTAACACACAAACACCACAACCCTCTGTCATCGCTTACCAGTAGTCAGGTGCAGTCTCACCACCCTATGGTGACGAGATCTCGCGCTATACAGTAAAGTAACTGTCATGTTCACAGAAAATGGTACCATCCGTTTTCTATGTGCGGCGGCTGGGACGCCAGAGAGAGAAGGTAAACAAGAGAGCGTACAGGACGCCCGCCAAGCTTGGTAGCTACTAGTCATGTAATCATATTAAGTATTAAAGTCAGTAACCAAGTCATGACTTTACATCAACCCTACAACCAAGACTTCCTCAGTAACACACAAACACCACATTGGCGACGAGGATGAACTGTGAACGCAGGTATTTGTTCGGTTTCAAACACAAGGGTGAAGCATGCTGCCTGGAGGAGGAAGAGAAGCTGTGAGCGCCATACCCGATGCTGTATGCTAACCGATGCTGTGTGCTAACCAATGCTGTGTGCTAAACGATGCTGTGTGCTAACCAATGCTGTGTGCTCTACAAGCTGTGTGCTACCCAAGCTGTGCTGAAGAAACTGTGTTCTGAGGAATCTGCCGACGTTGTGTACGAAACGACGCTTTGATGTGCACAAAACCTGATGTTTTGGTTACGAAACGACGCTTCGTGCTACAAAATTCATCACACTGAACTGACTGCTGTACCAACTGCTGTGAGTAGGAACAACACATGTACACAAGGGCTAGGTAAGAAGTCAGTTGCTGCTATATTGTGCACTGTTGTGAACTTTTGCATTAAAATGCTTGTGTGCTTTGCAAAATTAAAGTAATTACAGTGAATTCTTGACTAACATATTCAGTGCAGTAAGTGTTTAATATTCTGAGGAACATTTAAGTGATAAGTTACATTTATTCAGTAAAAATGGCAAATATACCTCAGTTTCCTGCATTTGATCCTGACTGTGACCAGACAAACCTGTCACAGAGGTGGGTCAAATGGCTTAAAAAGTTTGAAAATTTGTTGATAGTTTCTGACATCAAAAGTGCTGAAAGAAAGGGTGCCTTTCTACTTCATTATGCAGGTGATAGAGTTTGTGACATCTTTGACACACTGAAAGACACTGGTGGTGCCAAAGATTATGACACTGCCAAAGCCAAACTAACAGAGCATTTCAAACCAAGGCAAAATACTGCAATGGAAATTATGCATTTCAGGAGAGCAAAACAACTCTCTAATGAAACTGTGGATCAATACCACACACGTCTGCAGGGTTTAGCAGCCCATTGTGAGTTTGCTGATGTTGACAAAGAAATCAAACAGCAAATAATTGAAACATGCACATCTACACGTCTCCGTCGAAGAGCTCTAGAACTTGTTGATGATGATAGTTCTCTTACCAAGATACTGGATATTGCTCGTCGAATGGAAGATGCTGCACGTGATGCTCGTGTCATGGAGTGCAGTGCCAATAACGGTTCTGCCACTGTTACTAACAGTGATGAGGTACGTAAGGTTCAGGGAGGACATCGTAATCAAAGAAGATATCATGCCAAACCTAACAGTAAATTGAGCCGAGAACCACATCACACCTGGAGTCATGGAACAAGACTCAAGCAGTCACAACGACCCACATCAGAGGGTGTCAACAATAGATGTTATAATTGTGGAGGAGACTACCCACACCAAGATAATGTTTGTCCTGCTCAAGGTAAGAAGTGCTATGAGTGTGGAAAACTAGGTCATTTTGGTGCTATGTGTCGTTCCGCACTAAAGAAACCACAGTCAATGAATAAATCACTGTACGAGGATCAGGTCATAGGGGTCGAGGTGGTAAACACAATATTGCACCTCATATCCAGAATGTTAATAATATACAAGACAACATTTCATTACAACCAGTCTCAGATGACAGTGAATGTGATTATACTTATGGAGTACAAGCAATCACAGAATGGAATGATCTTCCAAACAACCCAGAGACATGTGTATACATTGCTGGTATTTGTCTCAAGGTTCTCATTGACACTGGATCAAACATTGACACCATTGCTGAGTGCCACTATGAAAAATTTAAAAAACAGTTCCCAAAGCTTGAGAACTATAATGGCAAAGCCACTGCCTATGCTTCAAAGGTAGCCTTGCCAGTGATTGGAACTTTCACTGCAGAGATTAAGTCAAAGAATGCAATGCTCATTACTACATTCCATGTTGTTAGGAATGCAAAGGAGTCTTTACTCAGTTACAAGACTTCAACCAAATTGGGGCTACTTCAGCTTTCTAATGCTGTAGCAGTGGAATCTGCAAACAATGTTGATGGTATTGTTGCTGAATTTTCTAATCGATTTAAATCCATAGGTTGTTATACTGATAGCAAAGTACATCTGCATATCAACCCAGATGTAATTCCAGTTGCCCAGCCACCTCGACGACAACCATTCCATACTCGCAAGAAAGTCGATGCCGAACTGGATAGGCTGATGGAACTAGATATCATTGAACCAGTAACAGGCCCAACACCATGGGTAAGCCCAATTGTCACTCCACCAAAGCCGAAGAATCCAGATGAGATACGCATTTGTGTGGACATGCGTGTTCCCAACAAGGCAATAATGCGTGAACGCCATCCTACACCCACTGTAGATGATATGATCTACCGCTTGAATGGTGCAACTGTATTCAGCAAGTTAGATTTAAACAAGGGCTATCATCAGCTTGAACTTGATGATGAGAGTCGCTTCATCACAACGTTTACGACACATCGAGGTCTGTATAGGTACAAGCGCCTGAGTTTTGGTATCAACAGTGCTGCCGAGGTATTCCAGCACATCATCAGCCAGGTATTGCAAGACATACCTAATGCTAACAACATGTCTGATGACATCATTGTTTATAGCCGTACCCAAGCTGAACACGACAAAGCTCTTCGTGCAACATTGCAACGCTTACGAGAAAAGAATCTGACGTTAAGCCGAGCAAAGTGTGAGTTCAATCAACATAAAATTGAATTCTTTGGACATGTACTTAGTGACAAAGGTCTGTCTCCAGATCCTAAGAAAGTTGCAGATATCAAGAATGCTGCACCTCCTTCAACGTCCACTGAAGTACATAGTTTTCTGGGAATGGCAAACTACTGTTCTCGCTTCATTCCAGATTTTGCTACCATTACAAAGCCTCTACGTGAGCTCCTGAAGAAAAATGCATCATGGTACTGGAGCGATATCGAGCAAAATGCATTTGATGCTGTGAAAGATGCACTAGTAGAGAATGCGACTGCTGCATACTTTGATCCATCAATGGACACTGAGTTAACGGTGGATGCTAGTCCTGTTTGATTAGGTGCTGTTTTAGCCCAACACAAACCTGGTCAACCAGATTCCAGAGTAGTAATTGCCTACGCCAGCCGTTCTCTCACAGATGTTGAGCAACGATACAGTCAGACAGAGAAGGAAGCTCTTGCTCTTGTATGGGGCTGTGAACACTTCAATGTGTATCTGCTTGGTGCGCCCTTCACCACGATGGTCACTGACCACAAACCGTTGGAGACCATCTTCAATAATCCAAAGTCCAAACCACCAGCTCGCATTGAGAGATGGGCTCTTCGTCTGCAACCATACAACTTTACGGTGAAATACAAGCCGGGTGCAGGCAATCCCGCTGATTACATCAGTCGACATCCTGCCAACAGTTTCACCATCACCAAGCATCAGCAAGTTGCCGAGGAATATGTACACTCTGTAACCTGTGATGCAGTCCCTAAGGCTCTTACTCTTGATGAAATCCGTACTGCAACCCTAGAGGACCCAACTCTGCAAGCAACAGTGGATGCATTGACTAAGAAAAAGTTTCCACGCATCCCACCCTCAGGAGTTGACCAAGATGCATTCAAAGCACTTGAACGCATCCAGACAGAATTAAGTGTTACGCAACAACGCGACACTGTGCTGCGAGGTACTCGTATCGTTATTCCAGCTGTTCTCCAGCAACGTGCTCTGAAGCTTGCACATCAAGGACACCAAGGTCTTGTTAGGACCAAACAGCTGCTACGAGAAAAGGTGTGGTTTCCTGGCATTGATCGTCAAGCAAAGGATATGCATGATGCCTGTGTCCCTTGCCAAGCTGCAGTGGATACTTCAAGACCAACACCTCTACAACCTTCACCACTACCTGCTGCACCATGGACGGAAGTATCGATGGACTTCTGCGGACCACTACCAACTGGAGAGTACTTGATGGTAGTCATTGATGATCACTCACGTTATCTAGAAGTAGAAATCATCAATTCCACATCTGCAAAGGCCGTCATCCCGAAACTCGACAAGATCTTTTCAAACTTTGGCATTCCTGAAGTTGTCAAGACGGACAATGGACCGCCATTCAATGGACAAGACTTTGTCAACTTTGCTGAGCATATTGGATTCAAACACCGCCGTGTGATGCCACTACATCCTCAAGCAAATGGAGAAGTTGAGAGATTCATGCAACCTCTCATGAAAGCAGTACGCTGTGCTCATGCCGAAGGACGATCCTGGAAACAAGCTATGTATGCTTTTCTCAGGAACTACCGTGCAACACCACATGGAACACTGGGCAAGTCGCCTGGCGAACTTTTATTTGGACGTCCTATGAGAATCGCACTTCCCGTCATGCCAGCCGAGGTAACGGATAAACGTCTCGCTCAGAAGGATGCACTAGCCAAGGGCAAAATGAAAATTGCTCATGATCAACGTGCAAAGGAACAGTTCATAAAGGTTGGTGACACTGTTCTCGTTAAAAAGAAAAAAGAGGGAAAGTTAGATATGCCGTATGATACAAAACCATATAAAGTGATTAGTGTAAAAGGAACTATGGTAACAGCTAGTAATAGAGATCATAGTATAACACGTAATATGGCTTATTTCAAAGTGATTCCAACTAGTGTAGAAAATGATGAAGTGCAAAGTCGTGCAAAAGAAAAAGAAAAAAATAGTTATAACCCGACAAACAATTCATCAAGGGATGTTATTGCATTTAAGGACTCTCGTCCTAAACGTCATGTTAAACGCCCTACACGATTTGATGATTAATTGTGTTCCTATGTAATGAAAAGTATTTACTTATTGTGCTAAACTAAATTTAATATTGTTTGAATAATGCAGATATCTCATTCAATATTTTGTAACTTTGTAGTACAGTTTCTTTCATGTTTGTTTAACATTGCATATGTATTTTTAACATTGAAATCCTTTGTGGAAAAGATTAAGTTGTTTAAATACTTTGTGTGCTTAATTAATGTTAAATGTATGCAGTATCTCTTGGTATGGTAATAACTTACTTTGTGTCAATAACTTTGCTTTGTGCTACAAGCATGGTAGACATCCTGTATTCATTCTTTTTAAAGAAAAGGAGGGATGTCATGTTCACAGAAAATGGTACCATCCGTTTTCTATGTGCGGCGGCTGGGACGCCAGAGAGAGAAGGTAAACAAGAGAGCGTACAGGACGCCCGCCAAGCTTGGTAGCTACTAGTCATGTAATCATATTAAGTATTAAAGTCAGTAACCAAGTCATGACTTTACATCAACCCTACAACCAAGACTTCCTCAGTAACACACAAACACCACAGTAACTTCCTTGGTTAGTATAAATTAGTATTCATTAGATTTTCCTGTAGAGGCAATGAGATGAACTATTACTATACTTAACTCAGGTAGTAGCGTTTACCGTGCTCTGGGGTTCCACCTCCACCAAACCCAGAGTATATCTATGCTTCCGCCCCCCTCCCCGCTCAGCTCGTTGTCGCCGTGTGGGGGCTTAGTGGACGGCTGCCGGAGTGTGATGCTCCTTGGGACAGTCCTCTGTCCTTTTCTAGCCTTGTGCTCCTGCTGCCGTCCTCTCCAATTCTGCTGGGCATCTTTTCCTTTTCCTTCTGTTTCGTTTTTCTCCCCCCTCTTCTCCTATCTGCTTGCCGTTTCCTGCCGACCTTTTGCTCGTTCTGGTTTTTCCCTTGGACTTCTTCTATTTTGACGCCCGGGTGCTTGAGGAGGCATACTCTTGCACCCGTAGAACTGTAGTACCCGACGTCGAGAGCGAGGGGAACCTTTTATTGTCAATCCCCCTTTCGTCACTGAACCCGATCTCGACGGACTGTCGGTTCCTTAAGGTGGCGTTTGTGGGGCGTATACTCACGACGCACCCCTAGGAGGCCCCGGCAAGATCGGCGATAGCTTCTTGTTGGGTGTCCTGCCTCTAATTGTGGCTCCATGGTGGGTGTGGGGGCACATTCGTGAATGAATTCTTCTTTTCATCATGATGATAACCCCTGTTTCGGCTGCTTTTGGTGTACCTTCTCAGGCTCGTGGGGTGGGCGACCAAGCCCCCGAGTCGGTCCGTATTGGAAGACCGGGCTCTGTAGCCTCCGCTGCATTGGGCCCCGACCTTGCTCCTCCTTTGGCCTCTCTGACTCCTTCCCCTGGCTCCCCTCCCTCCTCTGTGGTTGGGTCGAGCCCCAGGCCCCCAGTGGTGACTACCTCGTCCCCTGGCGCGGCTCCTTCTCTAGTTGTAACTACTGCGCCTTTTAACCCCTCTCTCTCTGGGGGTTCTCACCGCCGTCCTCGTCACGGCCGCCCTCGCTCGATTCCTTCCAGTTCTGCTACCTATCAAGCCTTGTTTGGTCCCGCTTCGTGGGCTAAATATTTTGATCTCCTCCCTCTTGATTCTGCGCCTCCTAACGATTTCTCCCTCCATCGACATCTCGTTGATTCCGTGGATGCCTCCATTACTTTCAACCCCACTCGTCTCGGTACACGTGTCGTTGCTGCTCCTTCTCAGGATGCTGCTTCCCGCTTGGCTGCCTTATCCTGCCTTGGCGAGACCCCTGTTCGGGTCTCGAAGAACGCTCAGTTGAATGCCAGTGTTGGCACTATTTTGCTCCCGCCCCATGTTGCGACTGGTGTTCGGGACCTGCGCGACTGCCACGACGATATTCGACATATACTTGCTGCCCAGGGCCATTCTATTCTCCAGGTGGACACGTTTACTCGTCCCCCTCGTGGTAGTCGCCATCAACCCCTCCGGGTTGTGAAGATTACCTTTGATGGTAGGACCCTTCCACCCTCTGTCATTCTTGCTGGTGCCAGGTGCTCTGTCCAGGAGTACATTCCTTCTCCTCGGCTCTGCAACAAGTGCTGGAGGTTTGGGCATGGTGCCCTCCGCTGCTCCGGGACTGTCTCTCTCTGTCCTTTGTGTGGTGGCGAAGGTCACTCTAAGTCGGAGTGTACTTCTCCCCAGGCTCGTTGCCTCAACTGCGATGAGGCCCATCCTACCTTCTCCCGTGCGTGTGTCCATTACAAGCTTGAGGCAGCCGTCCTCAACTTGAAGCACCGGGAGCGTTTATCTTTTCCTGAGGCGAGACGCCAGGTTCGCCGGTTCCCGCCTTATGCTAATATCTCTTATGCTCGCGTGTTGCGCTCTTCCTCTCCTCGTCCTTCCCGCCTTCCTCAGACTCACAACCGTTTCCGGGCCTTGGACCCTGATGCGCCCACTGCCCCCTCCTCTGTTCCTTTGGGTTCTCTCCCGAAGGATCCTCCTCCTGGTCCTCTGTCCGGGGTTCCCCTTCCTTCTACCCGGTCTGTCGTGTCTCCTGTGTCTTCTTCCTCGTCCCCTTCCGATCCTCCTTCCCATCCTCTTCCTCCATCTATCGACTCTCCCCGCCGCCTGTCGGTGCGGGCGGATGTCCATCGCTCTCCTAGCGGCCGTCGTGTGTGCTCTCGTTCGGCTTCTCCTGTTGAGACACTGGAATCCGTTGCCTGGTACGTAGTTGCTGGGACACCGGTCTCCTTAAGTCAGAAGCGTAAGCCTGGCTCCTCTCCTTCCTCTTCCCCGGCGGGTAAGAAGGCTTCGCTTTCTTCCTCAGCTCCTACGTCTGGTTCTGTTGCGCCTTCCCCTCCCGTTTCAGTGATTGCGCCCCCTGTTCCTGCTATGGAGGTTTCTTTGGCCCCTGCTTCCCTTTCGGTTGCTGCTCTTGCTGGGGTGCGCTCCCCTCTTTCTACTCCCCCTCTTCCTGCTGCTGTCCTTGACTGCTCCTCTCCGTTGTCCCCTCCTCTTCCTCCTCCTCCTCCTCCTCCAGACCCCGCCCGCCCACCTCTGATCTGTTCTCCCGTTTCCTTCCCTCCGTCTTTGCTCAGTTTACCCATGCCCCCTAACCCTGACTTTGCTGACCCTGATATTCTTTAACGTGCTCTGTTGCTCTTTCGCCTTGGTTTCTTCCTTGTTCTCTGGTTTTGTCCTTTCTCTTCTCGTCGTTGTCCATTCTTCAATGGAACGTTCGGGGTTATTACACCAATTTCCTCGAACTCCAACTTCTGATTTCGCGGTTTTCGCCCCTTTGTGTCTGTCTTCAGGAGCCAATGCTTGGTGCTCGTCCTGGTCGTTTTCGTGGCTATTCCTTTCTCTCCCCCCCCCCCAGCCATTGCTGGGGCTTGTAATTCTTCTGCTCTCTTGATTCGTGCTGATGTTCCCTTTGTTCCTTTACTTTTTCCTTCGCCTCTCCATTGTTCTGCTGCTCGTATCTTTGTGGGGAAATGGTACACAGTTTGTTCCATTTATCTCCCCCCGAGTGTCCCGCTCTCTCTTCCTGATTTGAAACACCTCCTAGACTCCTTGCCGGAGCCTGTGCTCCTGCTGGGTGACTTCAATTGTCGTCATTCCCTTTGGGGTGACGTTCTGACGAATACCCGGGGTCGCCTCCTTGAGCCGTTTCTCCTCTCTTCTTCCCTGTCTCTTCTGAATTCTGGTGAGCCCACTCATTTGGACTCTCGGACTCGCACCCTTTCTTGTCTTGATCTTTCTCTCTGCTCTTCTTCTCTTTACTTAGATTTCACGTGGCAGGTTCTTGATGACCTCCATGGAAGTGATCATTTCCCCATCCTTGTTTCCTTTTTCTCTTTTCGCCCTTCGCTCTCTTTCCCTAGGTGGCAGTTTGCTAAGGCAGACTGGACCCTATTTAACCCTCAGTGCTGCTCTCTCTGACCTCTCCCTTCTGCCTCTCTCTCGCGCTCTCCTCCTTTTTCATGACACTGTCTTCAACGCTGCCCTCCGCTCTATTCCTCGCTCTTCCTCTCGGGGTCCGCGGAAGTGCGTTCCCTGGTGGAATGCGGACTGTGCTCGGGCTGTCCGCTGTAAGCGTGCAGCCTGGAAGAGGCACCGCCGTAGGCAGACGACCGATTCTTTTCTTTTCTTTCGAAAAGCGAGTGCGGTGGCCCGTAGGGCCATCCGTACGGCTAAACGTGAATGTTGGGCATCTTATGTCTCAACAATTACGTCCGAAACCCCTCTGGCCCAGATCTGGAAGCGTATCCGCAAGATAGCGGGTAAGTTCGTTCCCGATGTTTCACCGGTCCTTCACCTCCATGATACTCTTGTGGCGGACCCGTTGCAGGTCGCTTCCATACTGGGTTCCCACTTTTCTTCTGTTAGCTCTGGTCTTCATCTTCCCCAGTCTTTCCTTCTTCGTAAACCTGTCCTTGAGTCTCGTCCTTTAGATTTCTGCACTCATCTTCAGCTTCCCTATAATGATCCCTTCTCTCTCTCTGAACTTCGTTCTGCCCTGGCCCTCTGCGGTTCTACGGCGGCGGGCTCCGATGGCATTCATTATGAGATGCTTCGCCATCTCCCTCCGAGCACGTCTCAGTATTTACTGAGTCTGTATAATCGGATCTGGGAGTCGTCGTCAGTTCCTGAGGACTGGCTCGATGCCGTTGTCCTCCCTGTTCGCAAACCGGGGTCTCTGGGTACTTCCCCTAAGGACTTTCGCCCTATTGCTCTCACAAGTTGTGTCTGCAAACTCTTTGAACGTATGGTTAACGTTCGTCTGATGTGGTTCCTGGAACACCATCACCTCCTCTCCCCTTCTCAATTTGGTTTCCGCAAGTGCCGCAGCACGACAGATGTCCTGGTGAACTTGGAGGTCTATATTCGTACTGCTTTTGCTGCGAAGACCTCCGTTGTTGCCGTCCTTTTTGACCTGGAAAAGGCTTACGACACCACTTGGCGTTATCATATCCTATCTCAACTTCATTCTTTTGGCCTTCGTGGTCATCTCCCTCTCTTTCTCCGCAGCTTCCTCTCTCATCGTTCCTTTCGGGTGCGCCTTGGTACCGCTCTCTCTCCCTCTTTTCAGCAATACGAAGGTGTGCCCCAGGGTAGTGTTCTGAGCACTACTCTTTTTCTTGTTGCCCTCAATGGTCTTCTTTCCTCGCTTCCTTCTGGTGTCTTCTCCGCTCTCTATGTCGACGATCTTACCCTTTGTTGTCAGGGTGATGATTCGCCTCTCCTTCAACGCCGGCTTCAACTTGCAATTGATGCCGTGTCGTCTTGGGCCACAGATCATGGCTTCAAGTTCTCTACTTCTAAGACTTGTGCCATGACTTTTACGCGGAAACGGGTTGTTCTTCGTCCCTCTTTGTCACTTTATGGTCATCCCCTTGAATACAAAGATTCCGCGAAGCTTTTGGGGTTATTCCTTGACACTCGTTTGTCTTGGTCTCCCCATATCTCTTACCTCCGTGTTGAGTGCTCTAAGGCCCTTACCCTCCTTCGGGTCTTTTCCCATACTTCTTCGGGGGCAGATAGGCGCACTCTCCTTGCTTTACATTCCTCTCTCGTTCTGTCTAAGCTCGATTATGGTTGCCCTGCTTACTCGTCTGCTTCTCCTTCTACTCTTCGCCGTCTTGATGCTTTGCACCATACTGGGTTGCGCCTCAGTTCTGGTGCCTTTCGTTCGACTCCCATCCTTAGCTTGTATGTTGACACTGGCTTCCTGTCTCTTCAGGACCGCCGTGATCGCTACTGTGTTCGCTATCTTGCGCGGTCCTTTGCAACATCCTTCCTCTCGCCTCTGTCGTGCTTTAACTTTTACCCCTCCTGCGGTTCCTGTTCCTCTTCACCACCCCCCCTCTTTCTGTCCGGTTATCTCGCCTACAGGATTCTCTTTCCGTTCGTATTTCTGATGTTTCTCCTCGTGTTGTTCCTTCTTTGCCCCCGTGGAGGGTCCCTCTTCCGCGGTTTTGTACATCCTTGACCCGTATCACTAAAGTTTTTACCCCTCCTACGGTTCTAAAACGCCTTTTCCTCGAGCACTTTTCTTCTCACTCCCGTTCCGTTTCTGTCTTCACCGATGGGTCTAAGTCAGCGGACGGTGTTGGCTACTCTGTTGTTTTTCCTGATCGCACTTATATGTGTCGCTTGCCTCCGGAGACTAGCATCTTTACAGCGGAACTTTATGCTATTCTCTATGCTCTTCGTCTCCTGCTTTCTCGTTGTCAGTCTTCCTTTGTAGTTGTTGTTGACTCTCGTAGTGCCCTCATGGCTCTCGGGTCCTTTAATCCGGTTCATCCAGTAGTTGTCGAGATCCAGCATTGGCTATTTCTCGTTCACAGTAAATTTAAGTCGGTTGAGTTTTGTTGGGTTCCCAGCCATATTGGTGTGTCTTTAAATGAGCGTGCGGATGCTGCCGCCAAGGAAGCTGTCCGCTCTTGTCCCATCTCTCGTAAAGGCATTCCGTATTCCGACTTTTACCCGGTTATCCATTCCTCAGTCCTTACCCGTTGGCAGGCTTCTTGGTTGTCTGTTACTGGTAACAAGCTACGTACTCTTAAATGTTGTGTTTCCTCGTGGCCGTCCTCCTTCCACCGTAACCGGAGGTGGGAAACAGCTCTGGCGAGGTTGCGTCTTGGCCATACTCGCTTAACCCATGGTCACTTGATGGAGCGCCGCCCTGCCCCTTATTGTCCTAGTTGCATTGTCCCTCCTACGGTCGTGCATGTCCTTCTTGAATGTCCTGACTTCCAGGACGAGCGTGTGTCTTGCTTTCCGACCGCCCCTCGCGGTCACCTGTCCCTCGGTAGAATTCTTGGTGACTCGGATACTTTTGATATCGTTCGCCTTATGCGTTTTTGTTCTCGTATTGGCATCCTTGGTGATATTTAGCGCCCTCTGATTATTTTGCGTATTTGATGGTGCTACATAGCCTTCCCGGTTTGGTGCCTTCTTTTGATAATTACTTACTTACTTCCGCTGTGTTGTGTCTGTTCCCAGGTCTGATTGGTACACCGACCCAGTTGTTCCAGCCACACGTGAACCCTTGTCTGTAAAGACCAAGGGGGGGAGGCACGTTACACAAAGCCCTCCCCCCACCAGACCCAGTAACCCATACATCAGTTACTTTGGGGATGAGTGACTATCCAAGAGTCACCCGGCCGACGCCTCACGTCACTAAACGAGGTTGCCAGGGCCAGCGAGCTGTCCACATAAAACAGTCACCGGTGGTGCCATTCAACGCCGGGGTAGCTGTCTCGAGATCACCACTACCCACCTGCTGCGTCATCAAGACTGCAGCCATTCCAGCAGTGTTGGAGGAGAGGTCAAGAAATGGAATGCATGTAGCAGTACTCAAGAATTTCGCCGGAAGATTAATGATTACGTCGTCTGAAGCAACAAGAAAGCGGAACTAAGGCGGTCACAGGTGGAAGGCACGGTTTCCCTACAGAGTTCCGGGACTCGCCAATAGAAGGTCACAAAATTGTCTCCTTTGGCCTAAAGTCGGCGGTACGAGGGTATACACAGTTGGTGTTTACGGCCTAGTAACCTGGTGACATCAAGAAACGCCTGAGATGACGTGAGCAATGATGGAAGACGAGATTCACCTGTTCTGCAAACAAGCAACCCGCCTCTACGACCCTCTGACACCACTCCTGTTACGAGACACCGTTGGTACATCCAGTCCTGCTCTGCTGTGGTCATCAGCGCCGTCAAGTTTAACATCAAGACTGCCGTGTGAACTGTGATTGATATGAAGGCGTGTGGACTGTCGGGAGCAAGATTAATGGCCGAAGTAACAGTATTCTACAGCTGTCACTTGGCACTCCGCTCTACTACACTCTGTCGTCATTCAAGAGTACCGGATGGGAGTGCAAGAGGACCAGGTATCGATGTCTACGCATGGGAGAAGCAAGATCGACAAAATCATCGTCAGCGACTACATTCAGCGTCCATCAGCATCGATTTTTCTTACTCAATATAAACAGTTGGTACAAAAGACAAAGTTGGCTCTGAACATCTGAATAAAGAATATCTGGACACTTTTGTTTAAATGTTGAAAAACAGATTTAGAATCACATTACTCTATAAATGTTGGAAAACAGATTTAATATAATTATTCTGGTATATAATGATATGAAAATTCTACTCTATAAATTGGTCAGTGATTAAAAATCGAAGCCCCTGTGTAATTGTCTAAGCCCTGAACAAACAGTTATGGAAAATTATGGTGTGCGTTTTTTTCCAGAATGTTTGAACACAGGAGAGGCGGATCAATATAAACATTGACACTCTTACAGTGAGTTCGAACACTTGACTGTACAGTCAGCTGAAACCTGTGATATACTACAGTAGGAATTTTTTTATATTTTTAGATACATGTAATAAACATTAGGTGTGTTCCTTAGCATGTCAAGGTTGACATTGATTGGGGAGTGGATAGTACACGGATGTGAACTTGGTAGAGTTCAGTAGTACGCTCCCGGATGACTGAAAGTTCAGTCTGTGGTTATAACTTTTATGTTTTATGATTGAGCACGGTATGTCCGGCTCTAGAGGACACATGGGGTTGGCTAGTGAAGAGCAAAGATATTTTAATAGCTAGTCTTTGCTGTTAGAGTAGGGACATGTTATTTAGCTATGTCAATAAGAGTAGGATGTATGTTTCCTGATGTCGGAGGATTGCTGTCAGTTGACAGGAGAGACATTTATGAAATTGAACATGTTTATTATGATGTTGTTGGACAATCTAATGATTGTCAAATTTTCTTAGTTAGGTTAGCTTTTGTTTGTGGCATGAGTTGAGTTTATTGTGGGTTTGGATACTAAACCTCGTTATTTTTAACAAATTAACAAGGTTTACTAAGTTGCTTGGGCCGGGGGGGGGGGGGGGGTGGGAGGGGGGTTGTAAAAATTATCCAGTATTGTTCTCCTAGACATGGGAGTTTGGGAAGATTGGAGTCAAGTGGTAGTGACATGACCCTGCAAGCACAAAGCGCATCCCCCTGGGAATTAGCAAGTCTGGGTCACAAAATGGCTGGCGCCCTTTGTCTCATAGCAACGCATAATGAATCATTCTATAGTATTCACTTATTTAGAGAAATTAGTCTTCATTCAAATTATATAATATTACTGGTTATAGTATCCAGAATAGCCTAATTGTCAGGATAATGAGTTAAGTCACCATCAGTGACGTCACGAGCCAGGACTAGGCCATAGCGCAGAGTGACCTCGGCGACCTGGCGGTCACAGGTTAGCAGCGTTTCCACATTCAGTAATTCTCAAAGGTCAAATAGCCATTTTGTAATTGGGAATAGCTCTTCCCTAAGATGCTTGTGTAAGTAACTTCAGTTAAAATAATTCAACCAATCTGGATCATTCAGTGCAACAGAGGTTAGTTGTTAAACTTAAGCTTTGCTAATTAACTTGGTAAACTAGGCGGAACAATACTATGCTCTGGGCTCCTGGGTAGAGGAACATCAGAGAGAGGACAGTGTGGTATCCGGAGCAACCCGGGAAAGGTGTCCACTCCACCTCTCCCTAAGACCTTAGCACAAACATCTAGCTGGTCGCCAAAAAGGGTAAAATTTGCTCAGAGTTTTTTTTATAGGGAATAGGTCAACTCATTGCCGATAAGGTCAAGTAGGAAGTGTTCAGGTTAGGGAGTGAATTGATTTAGATTTTGTTTAGTTCGAATAAACCATTTAGCTATTAAATTGTCTTTTTTATTAATTTCCATTTTTGTGTAATTTATGTGAAATGGTCGGTACCACGTGGGTAGCCGGCGAGGCCGAGTTGAGTTGGCGCCGATTTTAACACCGAATCATAATTCAGTATTCCCTTTGATTATTAATTAATTCCACACTTACGGATATCCAAGTCATCCATTACTAGTGGGGATCAAGCCCCAAAGTTTATTGATTAGCATGATCGATCCAGACCTCGATCATTGCTCAGTGTTACTGGTCTGGTGGTGGCAGCAGAGGCGACTCTAGAGCTTTGCTAGAAGTCTATTTCACGTCATAAGGGTTGTAGAATCTTAAGTCGGTCAATCGTCTTAAGACCACGTGGCGTGGGGTCGGCTCAAGTAAAAGTTTGGAGTCCCTTTGTATGGAGATCTAAAGTAGAATACGGGTAAAGAGAAGGGTAGAGAAAGAACGAAGTTACAAAGTACAGAACGAATACCCCCCCCCCTCGTGTTACATCCTCCCCTTCCAAGCTCTACCTCCTCCTCTTCCATGCCCCACCTCCTTCCCTTCCAAGCTCTACCTCCTCTTCCATGCCCCACCTCCTTCCCTTCCAAGCTCTACCTCCTCCTCTTCCATGCCCCACCTCCTTCCCTTCCAAGCTCCGCCTCCTCCCCTGCCAAGCTCTACCTCCTCCCCTTCCAAGCTCCACCTCCTCCCCTTCCAAGTTCCACCTCCTCTCTCCTCCAAACTCCCCTTCCTCCCCCTCCAAACTCCACCTCCTCCACTCTCAACGTTCCACCTCCTCCCCTTCCAAGCGCCACCTCTTCCCACTTCATGTTCCACCTCCTCCCACTCCACGTTCCACCTCCCCCCCTCCAAACTCCACCACCTCCCCTTCCAAGCTCCACCTCCTACCCCCCCACGTTCCACCTCCTCCCCTTCCAAGCTCCTCCTTCCCATCCAAGCTCCACCTCCTCCCCCTCCACGTTCCACCTCCTCCCCCTCCACGTTCCACCTCCTCCCCCTCCAAACTCCACCTTCTCCCTCTACAAGCTCCATCTCCTTCCCCTTCATGTTCCACCTCCTCCCCCTCCATGTTCCACCTCCCCCTCTAAGCTCCACATCCTCCCCTTCCAAGCTCCACCTCCTCCCCCTCCAAGCTAGCTACACCTCCTCCCACTCCACGTTTCACCTCCATCGCCTTCATGTTCCACCTCCTTTCCCTCCAAGCTCCATCTCCTTCCCCTCTATGCTCCACCTCCTCGACCCCTTCCAAGCTCCACCTCCTCGACCCCTTCCAAGCTCCACCTCCTCGACCCCTTCCAAGCTCCACCTCCTCCCCTTCCAAGCTCCACCTCTTTACCCTCCAAGCTCCACCTTCTCCCCTTCCTACCTTCACCTCCTTCCCCTCCAAGCTCCACCTCCTCTCCCTCCAAGCTCCACCTTCTCCCCTTCCAAG
Organism: Procambarus clarkii; assembly: GCF_040958095.1. Lineage (NCBI taxonomy): Eukaryota > Metazoa > Arthropoda > Malacostraca > Decapoda > Cambaridae > Procambarus > Procambarus clarkii. The sequence continues at coordinate 12,496,085 of NC_091169.1, read as the reverse complement.
CTCCACCTCCTCTCCCTCCAAGCTCCACCTTCTCCCCTTCCAAGCTCCACCTCCTTTCCCCTCCAAACTCCACTTCCTCCCCATCCAAACTCTACCTCCTCCTTCCCCACCAAGCTCCACCTCCTCCCCCTCCAAGCTCCACCTCCTCCCCCTCCAAACTCTACCTCCTCCTTCCCCACCAAGCTCCACCTCCCCCCCCTCCTAGCTCTACCTCCTCTCCCCTCCATGCTCCACCTCCTCCCCCTCCAAGCTCCACCTCCTCCCCCTCCATGCTCCACCTCCTTCCCCCTTCACGTTCACCTCCTCGTAGCAAACATGGACATATCTTCATGAGGTACCAAGAAACGTATCTTCAAGCTACGCAGTGAAGCAGCAATAGGCAACCTCACAAATGCACTTCACAATATAAACTGTGAATCTGAATTTAGTAATACTCAGGATATAAATTCATTAGCTAACATCTTCCTTTCCAAAACTCTAAGCTTTTACAACACTCACTGTTCTCTCCTCACGAAGCAAGTAACTGCCAAAAGATTTAACAACCCCTGGCTCACAAGTGGTATACTCAAAGCAATCAGCAAGAAAAATGAATATGAAAAGAAGGATTTGCTTATTTACAAAAGAATCAGTTAAGAGATACTAGTCAATGATTATCAATATAATAAAAAGACCCAAACTTTTCTACTATGAGAGTAGATTCAAAGAAGCCAAAGGAAACATGAAAAGCCATCTCTAACATCCTAGAATCTTTAGTGTCCTAATATCCACCAGATACGGGTCAAGCAAACACAAATCTCTGATCCACACACATATATTCTTTCTATAACTGTACAAACCAAAGGAGGATGCGAGAGAAAGTCGTGTTCTTCTTTTTCTTCTTGATAGTAGGTGCAGTTTGCATGAAGGGTTTGTCCTTCCGATGACTGCACCAGTACAGGTGTTGGGAGAGGCGTTCATGTTGAGGATGATAAGAGTTCCAAAAGTGCTTGTTGCGTTGTGCTGTAGATAGAGAAGCGGCAACTAAAACAGAGGTGTATGTTCGAGGGAGACTTGCCGTACCGTAGGGCGGTATGTTGTGTTTATGGCGTCAGCTGATCCTAGGTGTTGCGGCGAGGCATTTGTTTTCTGTGTTTAGCACAGAAAACTAGGTGGCGCCTTTAGGTGGCGCCAGGTGTACATGTGGGGCGGGTCAGATGTGACCCAATTTGTTGGTCGACTGGAGATATTTAGCCAGTGCTTTGACTATTTGGTATTTTTCCTGTAACGAGTGGCCACCTCCTAATATATGTTCGATGGTAAAGGGTATTTTAAGTGTGATAAATACTTGTTTGAAATTTACTCTGGCACTATGATGTCGGAAGTAGTGAAGGAAATAGTGTTCGATTGTTTCAGGCACCTGACAGTGGATGCAGAGTTTGTTGATGTCTGTTCTGTGCTTAGAGCTGTGTGCTACCAGTTTGGCGTGTCCCAGCCTTAATCTGGTCATCGTTACATCAATTTTTCTACTTATATATCTGACATGTTTCCAAGTTTCCCATATATTTTTAATGGACCCTTAGTACATAGTGAGCATGATGTTTTCCATTTCGTCGCAAATTCTAGGGTGATGGTAATTTTGAAGGCTCCTTTACGTGCAACATGGGGAATTGGATGACGGGTAATGTGAGGCGTGTTGTGTATTGCTTTGGCTAGTTGATCTACTAGTTCATTATGAAGTATACCACAATGTGCTGGGACCCATTGGATAGAGGTATCATAACCGTTCAATCGATGTTCATGAAGAAGTTGAAGACATGGGTAAACAAACTCCTTGCACGTTTTTGAAGAAAACGTAATTGCTTGAATCGCACTCTTGGAGTCACTGCAGATTGTATATGTCCCAACTGGTAATGTTGTGATTATTTGAATAGCTTGACATAAGGCATATAATTCAGCTGTGAAAATAGATAGTTGATTGGTAATCGCCATCCCTGCTTGAGATTGTATTCCGGTATCCATACAGCGCTAGTGACCGAGGGTACGTTGTTCATGATGATGCGAGATCCATCTGTATAATCGTTGTGGTATTTGGGTAGCAATTTTTCATTGTTGAGCCAAAGACTGAGGCTATGGCTGAGTTTGGTGCAGACTTTGGAATATTGTCTTCGAGTTGTATTGATGTATTAGGAATTGTATAAAGCAAAGGTGGAATAGGGGAACAGTAAGTTGTGTTTCCGAGTTTTGGAGTAGAGAGAGGTCTATATTGAGGTTACTTGTAGCCCGTGTGAGGAAAGGTTGCGAGTGATTGGTTGGAAAGCGGGGGTTATGTATTCACCTAGTTGTGCCTGCGAGGGTTGAGCTCTGCTCTTTCGGCCCGCCTCTCAATTGTCAATCAACTGTTTCTACTACTACTTTTTTCCCCACACCACACACACACACACACACACACACACACACCAGTAACTGAAGTGATGGAGGCGGCCATGAAAGCAGCCACCTCACAGGAAGCGGCACGCTCCACTAGCCAGCTGCTGGAAAGGAAAAGATCAGTGGTTGCTGTGGGTATTAAAGAGCAGGAAGCCTCCAATAGGACAGAGTGGAAAGATAAGGACAAAGCGGCAGTGAATGAAATACTGATGGCACTAGACATGGAAGGGGCTGAGCATAGCATTGAGAAGATTTTCAGGCTAGGCTGGTACAACAAAGACCGAGACCGAGTGATAAAGATAGTGTTTGCAAACGAGAACACAAAGGAGAAGATTCTATCAAGGAACAGCTACCTGAAAAATGTGGGAGAATTCAAAAATGTATTCCTCCAGAGAAACATGATGAGGGAGGAGAGTGCCATGGTGGCAGAAGCAAGGAAGAGTCGCAGGGCGAGAGGGGAAAACCAGGAAGTCACAGCTCCCAACACAACACCCCCAGAGGCGAGGGGGGAACCCACAACCAGCTACCCAGTAACACCAGTGGGGAGGACACCCCCGCCACCCTCCTCTGCATAGAAAACCCTCCTACCCCAAACCCTCCCTGCCCTTACTCAAATGTTAAGCCACATCTCCCTCCCCCGACACCCAATCCCCACCCTTCTACCCCTCCCCTCCTCCTGCCAAGTCCCCTCTCCCCCCTTTCCTTCCTGTCCTCCCTCCCCTTTCACCCCATACCCCCCCTGTCCCTCCCCTTCACTGGATCCCCCGCCCCTCATCCCAGTATCCTCTAAGACCCCTGTTATCCACCTCACAGATCCTCACACCCATGGAACAGCTTCCCCCACCAGCAGAACACTCACCAAGGAGGCGATTTGAGAAGGGACAGAAGAAAGTGAGCCTCAAGGCAATGTACACTAACATAAATGGAAATACAAATAAAGCAAATGAGCTTGGAGAATGGGTACTAGAGGAAAACCCAGACATAATAGCCCTCACAGAAACAAAGCTAACGAAAACGATAACAAATGCAGTGTTCCCACAGGACTATTATGTTATGAGGAAAGAGAGGGAAGAAAGAGGTGGAGGTGGTGTAGCTCTGCTGGTAAGATAAGGCTGGGATTTTAAGGAGATGGTTATTCAGGGCTGTGAAGGTTTCAGTGACTACATAGCAGGTACATAACAACTGGAGGGCAAAAAATTATAGTCGTAGTCATATATAATCCACCACCAAATGACAGAAGACCCAGACAGGAATATGATAGAAACAACATGGTCACCATTAACATAATAGCTAGCTTCTGTTGCTAGCAGGAATGGATCTGGACTACTAATTATGGGAGACTTCAACTATGGGAAGATAGATTGGGAGAACAGAGACCCGTATGGAAGACCAGAAACATGGAGAGCTAAGCTGTTCGACGAGGGAACAAGAAACTTTCTAAGCCAGCACATCAAGGAAGCAACAAGAATGAGAGAAGATGAACCAGCAATGCTTGATTTGATTTTTACCCTAAATGAGTGGGATATAAGGGAAGTTAAAATGGAAGCACCCTTGGAAATGAGTGATCACAGTGTATTGAACTTTGAGTACCTGGTAGAGCTAGGAATTATCTCCCCCAAAAAAAGAACTAGGAAACAAAAGAATGGCATACCGAAAGGGGAATCATGAAGAGATGAGAAGTTTCCTAAGGGAAATACCTATGACACAGACCTCAGAGATAAGTCTGTACAAGATATGATGGACTATGTTACCCAAAAGTGTCAGGAGGCAGTAAACAGGTTCATCCCGGCCCAAAGGAAAAAAATCCGAGAAGCAACAGAAGAATCCATGGTATAATAGGGCATGTATGGAAGCGAAGAAACTGAACAAAAGAGGGTGGAGGAACTTCCAGAATAACAGAACGCCAGAAAGCAGAGAGAGATACCTGAAAACCAGGAATGAGTATGTCAGGGTGAGAAGAGAAGCAGAGAAAAGTTATGAAAATAATATAGCAAACAAAGCCAAGACCGAACCAAAGCTACTTCAGTCACATCAGAAGGAAAACAACAGTGAAAGAACAGTTATTGAAACTTAGAACAGGCGAGGACAGGTATACAGAGAATGACAAAGAGGTGTGTGAAGAACTCAACAAGAGGTTCCAGGAGGTCTTCACAATAAAACAAGGTGACGTCACTATGCTAGGAGAAAGGGAGGTAAACCAGGCGACCTTGGAAGAGTTCGAAATTACGGGAGAGGAGGTCAAAAGACACCTGCTGGATCTGGATGTTTGAAAGGCTGTTGGTCCAGACGGGATCTCACCGTGGGTACTGAAAGAGTGTGCAGAGGCTCTTTGCTTGCCACTCTCCATAGTGTATAATAAGTTACTGGAGACGGGAGACCTACCAGAAATATGGAAGACGGCGAATGTGGTCCCAATATACAAAAAGGGCGACAGGCAAGAGGCACTGAACTACAGGCCAGTGTTCTTGATTTGTGTACCATGCAAGGTGATGGAGAAGATCGTGAGAAAAAACCTGGTAACACATCTGGAGAGAAGGGACTTCGTGACAAATCGCCAACATGGATTCAGGGAGGGTAAATCTTGCCTGACTGGCTTAATAGAATTCTACGACCAGGTGACAAAGATTAAGCAAGAAAAAGAAGGCTGGGCGGACTGCATTTTCTTGGATTGTCGGAAAGCCTTTGGCACAGTACCGCATAAGAGGCTGGTACATAAGCTGGAGAGACAGGCAGGTGTAGCTGAGGTGCTCCAGTGAATAAGGGAGTACCTGAGCAATAGGAAGCAGAGAGTTACGGTGAGGGGTGAGACCTCAGATTGGCGTGAAGTCACCAGTGGAGTCCCACAGGGCTCTATAATCGGTCCTATCTTGTTTCTGATATATGTAAATGATCTCCCGGAGGGTATAGATTCATTTATCTCAATGTTTGCGGACGATGCCAAAATTATGAGAATGATTAAGACAGGAGGACTTGAGGCTTCAAGAAGACCTAGACAAGCTGAAGGAATGGTCAAACAAATGGTTGTTAGAGTTTAATCCAAGCAAATGTAATGTAATGAAGATAGGTGTAGGGAGCAGGAGGCCAGATACAAGGTACCATCTGGGAGATGAAATACTTCAAGAGTCAGAGAAAGAAAAAAGACTTGGGGTTGATATCACGCCAGACCTGTCTCCTGCAGCCCATATCAAGAGGATAACATCAGCGGTATATGCCAGGCTAGCCAACATAAGAACGGCATTCAGAAACTTGTGTAAGGAATCATTCAGAACTTTGTATACCACATATGTTAGGCCAATCCTGGAGTATGCAGCCCCTGCATGGAGTCCATATCTAGTTAAGGATAAGACCAAACTAGAAAAGGTTCAAAGGTTTACCACCAGACTAGTACTCGAGCTGAGAGGTATGAGCTACGAGGAGAGACTACGGGAATTAAACCTCACTTCGCTGGAAGACAGAAGAGTTAGGGGGGACATGATCACCACATTCAAGATTCTCAAGGGAATTGATAGGATAGATAAAGACAGTCTATTTAACACAAGGGGCACGCACACTAGGGGACACAGGTAGAAACTGAGTGCTCAAATGAGCCACAGAGATATTAGAAAGAACTTTTTTAGTGTCAGAGTGGTTGACAAATGGAATGCATTAGGGAGTGATGTGGTGGAGGCTGACTCCATACACAGTTTCAAGTATAGATATGATAGAGCCCAATAGGCTCAGGAACCTGTACACCTGTTGATTGACGGTTGAGAGGCGGGACCAAAGTGCTAAAGCTCAACCCCCACAAACACAACTAGGTGTGTACAACTAGGTGAGTACACCAGGAAGCTGCCCGTGACAGCTGACTAACTCCCAGATACCTATTTACTGCTAGGAAACAGTGTCATAGGGTGAAAGAAACTCTGCCCATTGTTTCTCGCCGGCGCCCGGGATCGAACCCGGGACCACAGGATCACGTGTCCAGCGTGCTGTCCCCTCGGCCACCGGCTCCCTTGCTATGTGGGTTAACTGTTGCGTTATTTTTTATCTGTATGAGTGTGTCTGGTGAGTAGTGGTACAGAGTGACAGATAGTTGGCACACATTATGTCTCGTCTGGTGGCTAGGCTTGTCCACATATAAGTCGCATGGCATTGTTTTGAATGACCGCAAGGCTCTGTAGGTTAGTAGGCGTAGCAGACGCATATGCTTGGCAACAATAGTCTAGTTGGCTGCGAATGTAGGTTGTATAGAAACGGAGCAAGATTTTATGGTGTGCTCCCCAGGTGGTTCCAGTGAGGGCTTTAAGTATGGCGAGTCGTGTTTATCTTCGTGTTGTTCCCTCGCTGGTCGGTTAATGCCCCTCCTTTGCTCCTATGCCATTTTCTCTGATCTCTGCCGTGTTGTAGGGGAAACTAAAGTCTCTGCAGAACTCCCTCCATTCTTCCGGCGACGAGGTACCAGAGTCTAGAAATCAGGCAGGTACGGTGCATGGTGTATCCCGTGTGAGTAGTGCAACCTTCCATGTTGACATCACCATCGCTGTCGTCTATGCAGTCATCAGCAGGCGCTGGAAAGCTCGGATCTGGAGATGGTACCGGTAGATGAAAGAAATTAGTAGGAACATCTTCAGGAAGAGGGTCTGCTGCTGGTGGGGATTCAGTTTGTTGATGTGGGTACCAGACCTCTTCCATACTGACCTGTGGAACAGCAATGCCCCGTGGAACAGCTCTGAACTGTGAAATTGCACTGAGCTGTGGAGCAGAACTGAGCTGTGAAACAGCACTGACGTGTGGAACAGCACTGAGGTGTGGAACAGCACTGACGTGTGGAACAGCACTGACGTGTGGAACAGCACTGACGTGTGGAACAGCCGTAAGGTGTGGAACAGCACAGAGGTGTTGAGGTCTGATGTACTCTGGGTGTTGCTAGAAGCGTGACCTGACATTTGGCCAGACCTGACCTGTGATCTGCCCTCTAGAGCATACTGAGGGAGGCCGAGCGGTGGACCCATAGTTCACCCAGGAGACACAAGGCAGCCAGGAGGTATCCGACGCCCAGGATGAAGAACGCTCCCTGAGGATGAAGAAAAACGGGCCATTGTCAGGGATAACTCATGTATTTTATCACTCATGACACGACTTCAATTGACAGTATAGTTATTAATTGACATGGAAATAATAATGGACCTATTATATAAATAAATGAGTTAGCTTGTGTATAACTGTGACCTGTGTGGTGATTGATGCCGCCCCTCACTCTGAGACCTTTGTGTTGATTGATGTCTCCCCTCACTCTGAGACCTGTGTGGTGATTGATGCCGCCCCTCACTCTGAGACCTGTGTGGTGATTGATGCCGCCCCTCACTCTGTGACCTGTGTGGTGATTGATGCCGCCCCTCACTCTGAGACCTGTGTGGTGATTGATGCCGCCCCTCACTCTGTGACCTGTCTGGTGATTGATGCTGCCCCTCACTCTGTGACCTGTCTGGTGATTGATGCCGCCCCTCACTCTGTGACCTGTCTGGTGATTGATGCCGCCCCTCACTCTAAGACCTGTCTGGTGATTGATGCCGCCCCTCACTCTGTGACCTGTGTGGTGATTGATGCCGCCCCTCACTCTGAGACCTGTGTGGTGATTGATGACTCCCCTCACTCTGAGATCCGTGTGGTGATTGATGCGTCCCCTCACTCTGAGACCTGTCTGGTGATTGATGCCGCCCCTCACTCTGAGACCTGTCTGGTGATTGATGCGTCCCCTCACTCTGAGACCTGTGTGGTGATTGATGCCGCCCCTCACTCTGAGACCTGTGTGGTGATTGATGCCGCCCCTCACTCTAAGACCTGTCTGGTGATTGATGACTCCCCTCACTCTAAGACCTGTCTGGTGATTGATGACTCCCCTCACTCTAAGACCTGTCTGGTGATTGATGACTCCCCTCACTCTAAGACCTGTCTGGTGATTGATGACTCCCCTCACTCTAAGACCTGTCTGGTGATTGATGCCGCCCCTCACTCTGTGACCTGTCTGGTGATTGATGCCGCCCCTCACTCTGAGACCTGTGTGGTGATTGATGTCTCCCCTCACTCTGAGACCTGTCTGGTGATTGATGCCGCCCCTCACTCTGTGACCTGCGTGGTGATTGATGTCTCCCCTCACTCTGAAACCTGTCTGGTGATTGATGCCGCCCCTCACTCTGAAACCTGTCTGGTGATTGATGTCTCCCCTCACTCTGAAACCTGTCTGGTGATTGATGCGTCCCCTCACTCTGAGACCTGTGTGGTGATTGATGACTCCCCTCACTCTGAGATCCGTGTGGTGATTGATATCTCCCCTCACTCTGAGTTTAGTTTGGTGATTTATGTCTACCCCTCACTGTGAAAGGAAGTTGAGGGTTACATTGATAGAAAGCAGAGGGTCACAGTGAGAGGAAGCAGAGGGTCACAGTGAGAGAAAGCAGAGGGTCACAGTGAGAGAAAGCAGAGGGTCACAGTGAGAGAAAGCAGAGGGTCACAGTGAGAGGAAGCAGAGGGTCACAGTGAGAGAAAGCAGAGGGTCACAGTGAGAGAAAGCAGAGGGTCACAGTGAGAGAAAGCAGAGGGTCACAGTGAGAGAAAGCAGAGGGTCACAGTGAGAGAAAGCAGAGGGTCACAGTGAGAGAAAGCAGAGGGTCACAGTGAGAGAAAGCAGAGGGTCACAGTGAGAGAAAGCAGAGGGTCACAGTGAGAGAAAGCAGAGGGTCACAGTGAGAGAAAGCAGAGGGTCACAGTGAGAGAAAGCAGAGGGTCACAGTGAGAGAAAGCAGAGGGTCACAGTGAGAGAAAGCAGAGGGTCACAGTGAGAGGAAGCAGAGGGTCACAGTGAGAGAAAGCAGAGGGTCACAGTGAGAGAAAGCAGAGGGTCACAGTGAGAGAAAGCAGAGGGTCACAGTGAGAGAAAGCAGAGGGTCACAGTGAGAGAAAGCAGAGGGTCACAGTGAGAGAAAGCAGAGGGTCACAGTGAGAGAAAGCAGAGGGTCACAGTGAGAGAAAGCAGAGGGTCACAGTGAGAGAAAGCAGAGGGTCACAGTGAGAGAAAGCAGAGGGTCACAGTGAGAGAAAGCAGAGGGTCACAGTGAGAGAAAGCAGAGGGTCACAGTGAGAGAAAGCAGAGGGTCACAGTGAGAGAAAGCAGAGGGTCACAGTGAGAGAAAGCAGAGGGTCACAGTGAGAGAAAGCAGAGGGTCACAGTGAGAGAAAGCAGAGGGTCACAGTGAGAGGAAGCAGAGGGTCACAGTGAGAGAAAGCAGAGGGTCACAGTGAGAGAAAGCAGAGGGTCACAGTGAGAGAAAGCAGAGGGTCACAGTGAGAGAAAGCAGAGGGTCACAGTGAGAGAAAGCAGAGGGTCACAGTGAGAGAAAGCAGAGGGTCACAGTGAGAGAAAGCAGAGGGTCACAGTGAGAGAAAGCAGAGGGTCACAGTGAGAGAAAGCAGAGGGTCACAGTGAGAGAAAGCAGAGGGTCACAGTGAGAGAAAGCAGAGGGTCACAGTGAGAGAAAGCAGAGGGTCACAGTGAGAGGAAGTTTTTTTTTCTATTATTATTATTTTCTACCACAGACGTGGCCACACATTTACAATGCTAACCAGCATATATACATTTTCTTCTGTCCTCGATGGACAGGGTTAGAGATGTGTTAAACATATAGTTCAGGGGTTTATTGAACAATCAACCACAGAAGGTGATTCGGGGCTTTTAAGATGCTAAGCTACCCTACATACGTAAATACATAGAAACACAGATTATGTATGCCCTACATAAAGTGTTCGATGTGTCTTTTACATTGTGTCATTAATGTGCATTTACAAAGGTGAAATGTAATTCTGACCAGCTTCCATATAACTTTATACACATACATATACATACACACACACACATATACGTACATATACATATATACATACATATATACACACACACATGCATTCACATACATTTGTCTATTTTACTCTGACAGGGTGAGATAGCTGATAGAGAAACTAGTGTGCAATTAAGCACTTAATCACTGAAGGTGATTAAGGTGCTTTTACAAGCTCAGGTTATGTAGTTTCATCACATACATACATTGTATAATTGATACATTACGTGGTTAATCTAGGGTACAATTCCATTATATCAAGTGTTCCAGTACGCATATAGTAATTACACAGTTCAGCATACCTTAGCCCAGGAGGGCGAAAGTCAGTTAATATGGGACATTCTACAATATAATGTTCAAGAGAGTGCATGTTTTCTCTTTCACAAAGTTGACACATTGTGTACTCGACATTTGGGTTCTGAGAAAGCTGCCAGATACGTCTATATCCCAGGCGTATTCTGGCCACTATAACATCACATTGCCGAGTTCTATTGCCGGGGGAGAGGAAGTTGAGGGTCACAGTGAGAGGAAGTTGAGGGTCACAGTGAGAGGAAGTTGAGGGTCACAGTGAGAGGAAGTTGAGGGTCACAGTGAGAGGAAGTTGAGGGTCACAGAGGGAGGAAGTTGAGGGTCGCAGTGAGAGAAAGTTGAGGGTCACAGTGAGAGGAAGTTGAGGGTCACAGTGAGAGGAAGTTGAGGGTCACAGTGAGAGGAAGTTGAGGGTCACAGTGAGAGGAAGTTGAGGGTCACAGTGAGAGGAAGTTGAGGGTCACAGTGAGAGGAAGTTGAGGGTCACAGTGAGAGGAAGTTGAGGGTCACAGTAAGAGGAAGCAGAGGTGGCACAATTAAAACATTTAATAAAGTCAATTGAATTAAATATATACCAAGGGAAGCAGTTTATATATACGCAAACTTTCAGAGCAAACGTCGCTACAGGTTTGTATGCAGCTGCGTTTCATACGCCAGCTATGTATGTAAACCAACCCGTTCTCACACAAGACAGCACATATATGACTTAATGCTTAAAGTCAATATGTTGAATATGAATTAGTAAATATGTGATATATTCCCAGTTACTTTTTTTCCAAGGCCCAAACTCTTCCTCACGTACCAATTTACGTCTCACAGTACCCGTCCGTCAACCTAGATAGCAGAATAGTCGTGATTGGTTCAATTATAAGGAAAATTGTACTTTTCAGGTCCCACATGGGTTGTGAAATTTTCCTACTATTATCCATGCTCTTAGAATATTATAGATCAGCTAGTTCCTATTGAAGGCTCGTAGTTTTGTTTTGAGAAATATTAGTTGTTCTTAGTAATTATAATAAGCACTAAAAATGATTACATAGAATAACAGTCCTTCACCAATCAATATTATATACCATAGTTTGTGCTTTACAAATCTTTAAAGGATGTTTTGTAGGAACGCTAACAGAAAACGATGGTACATTGGAATGTCTATGGGGTAAACTACTGTAAACAGGATGGTATTGTGTCTACTATACCAACTACAGGATCTGTATATTGTCCACTACCACCTGTTAGGTGAGTAAGGGGTGCAATACCACCCACAGGATGGGTATGAGGGTCACATCCACCTAGAGGATGAGTATGGGGATCACATCCACCCACAGGAAAGGTATGGAGTCCAATACCACCCACAGGATGAGTATGGCGTCCACTACAACCCACAGGATGGGTATGGGGCTCCAACCACCCATAGAATGGGTATGGGGCTCCAACCACCCATAGAATGGGTATGGGATCCAATAACACCCACTGGATGTTTATGGTGTCCATTGCCGCGCGTCGAGCTCGAAAACCGCAGCATTCATCTCAGAACCATGCCTATTTCACGCAGATTCCTTAATAAACGTAAGAATTTTATATGTCACAAGAAAGATTGAAATATAAGCTTTATTCTAAATACCTTACCATGGGCATATTTAAATTTAAAGCGAAGATACGTGTACTTTTATAATAGCCGAGCTCCGACCCCGGACAGATCGATCCACCGAGCAACTCTCTCTCAGAACAATGTTTATTTCACGTGAATTCGTTAATAAACATATATATATTATATGTCTCAAGAAAGACAGACATATAAGCTTCACTTTAAACACTTTACCATAGACATACTTAAAGTTCTAATGAAGATACATGTATTTTAAAAATTATGGAGCTCCCACCCCGTACAGACTGAACGACAGAGCAACTCTCTCTCAGATCAATGTTTATTTCACGTAAATTCGTTAATAAACACAAATGTTTTATATGTCTTAACCAAGATAGAAATAAGAGCTTCATTTTAAATACATTACAATATACATATTTATAGCTCAAGTGAAGATACATATGTTTTTATAGTAGCGCTCAGTAGCTTGTCGGGCATGGAGTGCAGACGTCTACGCACTTGCCGATATATTGTATAATTAACAAAGATTCGCTAATAAAGCCTAAAATCTTATATGCCTCCAGAAAGACCGAGATATGAACATAATCATGATTGCACCAAATGAAATATATCATGTTCGAGAACAAAGATATGTCAATTTTAAATTAAGTTTCGACTCTTGCTCGGGCGAGAGAGATGGGGCGACTCTCGCCCCATCTATTGGAGATTCTGTGCACTAAAGACCCAAAGCTACTCAACCCCTCTTAGCATTATTTCAGTAATGAAGTAATATGATATATTTACTCACTATAATGTTGGTGCTGAATGCAGAACATGAGAAAACATATATTTACTCCAAACTAATGTAATTTCATTATGAAATAATTAGCATCATAGGAAGTCGATGGTCCAAGCGGCAATGTTGTGGAGCGACTTATCCAAGATATGGTCACTGCTTGAGTCGCAAGCGGGGATGTTTCTGGCGGGGGAGAAAGAAACAATTGCGCAGCGCGTCCCGCGGCGTTGCGCGGGCAGTTTGGGGCCGTATAAATACGGGCGCACAATGGGGCTCTGCCTCACTCCGCCTGCCCTCGCAAAACCCCACCCTCCCCCCCTTTGCAAGCGGCTGCTTTTGTACCCCCGTCATGCTTTGCACAGTTGTCCCGATTGTCTCCCCACTGCATGTGGGAAGGGGGGTGCAGCGCCGGTCCCCAAGTGTCCCGCTGTCCGCAGCTAATACTTTGCCCAGTCTAGGTGCTAGTAAGCCCTACTTGTAGTCACCCCCCTTCTCCTTATCCATTAGGTCTTTTACGGCCTCTTGGCCGGGTACATTACGTGTTATGTGGTCTCTCACTTATTAGTTATTCTTTGTGTCCTGCCTGTTATATCCTAGTGTTATATAATTACTACACATTTGCACTCGGCCTTAATTCTAGTACCAGTTAACCTTTAGGTTTCTGCAGAATTAGTTTCCATGTCACTATAGGCTAAGGTCTCATACTTACTACGGGTGTACCTTTTAAGTTAAATCTAGTCCTCGGACTTGGAATTGTTACTGTTAATTCTTACTTTATATATTTACTTTATATATTTTAATATAAACGTTATATATTTACTTAATTTATATTTGAAAACTTTATATATTTACATGTTCAATATTAAGTTTAATATAATATCAACTTTGTTATAAGTCTATAATATAAACCGTGTTTAATATAAACTTTATACAATTACTTACTTTATATATTTACATGTTCTGCAGAATTTAATCTTCAATAAACTTTAACGCCCCATACTGCCAGTATCTTTCTCCCCCCTGATCAGAAAATATCGTTGTTTGGTAAGTGTTTGTTGGCATATCCAGTTGTCGCACTTCTCTGCACAAATTATCACAAATTTAAAATATAATGTTAACAAGTAGAATCCGTATTTTTAATAAAATCTAACATAACTAGCCAGAAAACATTTAACATTTATTAAAAAATATATGTTTGGAAGTTAAATCGACTTCATATTCAATTTCTTTCTTTATTATGCACCCCATACCCATCCCGTGGGCGGTGGTGTACAGGATTACAGAGGCACATAATCGGTTCAGGAACTGAACCCTCTAGTTCGTTTAGCTAAGCAAATAACAATATATGACGCTAGTTAAAAAATTATCAATGTTGTATACACATGTACACACCCTCATACATACATGTATATATATATATATATATATATATATATATATATATATATATATATATATATATATATATATATATATATATATGTCGTACCTAATAGCCAGAACGCACTTCTCAGCCTACTAATCAAGGCCCGATTTGCCTAATAAGCCAAGTTTTCATGAATTAATGTTTTTTCGTCTACCTAACCTACCTAACCTAACCTAACCTAGCTTTTTTTGGCTACCTAACCTAACCTTACCTATAAATATAGGTTAGGTTAGGTTAGGTAGGGTTGGTTAGGTTCGGTCATATATCTACGTTAATTTTAACTCCAATAAAAAAAAATTTACCTCATACATAGAGAAAAGGGTTGCTTTATCATTTCATAAGAAAAAAATTATAGTAAATATATTAATTCAGGAAAACTTGGCTTATTAGGCAAATCGGGCCTTGAATAGTAGGCTGAGAAGTGAGTTCTGGCTACTAGGTACGACATATATATATATATATATATATATATATATATATATATATATATATATATATATATATATATATATATATATATATATATATATATATATATGTCGTACCTAGTAGGCAGAACGCACTTCTCAGCCTATTATGCAAGGCCCGATTTGCCTAATAAGCCAAATTTTCCTGAATTAATATATTTTCTCAATTTTTTTTCTAACGAAATGATAAAGCTACCCATTTCATTATGTATGAGGTCAATTGTTTTTTATTGGAGTTAAAATTAACGTAGATATATGACCGAACCTAACCAACCCTACCTAACCTAACCTAACCTATCTTTATAGGTTAGGTTAGGTTAGGTAGCCGAAAAAGTTAGGTTAGGTTAGGTTAGGTAGGTTAGGTAGTCGAAAAAACATTAATTCATGAAAACTTTGCTTATTAGGCAAATCGGGCCATGTATAGTAGGCTGAGAAGTGCGTTCTGGCTACTAGGTACGACATATATATATATATATATATATATATATATATATATATATATATATATATATATATATATATATATATATATATATATGTCGTACCTAGTAGCCAGAACGCACTTCTCAGCCTACTATGTAAGGCCGAATTTGCCTAATAAGCCAAGTTTTCATGAATTAATTGTTTTTCGACTACCTAATAGTCTCTATCATCCAATTAAAGAGTTAGTTTAGTTCATTTATTATGCACCCCATACCCATCTTGTGGGCGGTAGTGAAAAGGGTTACAGAGGCACATAATGGGCTCAGGGACTGAACCCCACAATTCATTTAGCTAAGCAAGTTACAATCTTGATGAGCTAGTTACAAAATTCAATATAAGTCGTCACATTAACAATGGGTTCGAGATCGACCTCAAGTACAGGTTCTAAATTAAGCAACTGACATATGTTAAACATATGACATACTCTGTTCAATGTGTTAATCAGTGCACTTTTAAACTTAGTAACTAGAAGGTCCAGCGAACACATCATTAGCTATGTGGATGATATACTGATCCACACCAATGGGTATACCAACACCCAAAATGTTCTGAACTCTGTATTGTACACATGTCAGGAACTATGCTTAGTCATCTCAGTAGAGAAAACAAAGATCCTGAACCGACACCCACCCAGACGGGGTGGGGCCGTTCGCAAAATGCAGTTGGATGATGGCTCTTTGCTCGACTAGTTACCAGATACAAATACCTTGGTCTTGAGGTTCTACTGTACCGCAATGTTTTAGCCAGACTGGGTCGCCAATGTAGAGAGAGGCTCCGTGCTCTCAAGGCTGTGGCAGGCTGTGGCAGGCAAACAACTGTACTGTACAGTGTTATATATTTATTTCAGTTTGAACAATTTTTAACATTAAAGGATACCTGGTTGATACCTGGTTGATGGGGTTCTGGGAGTTCTACTCCCCAAGCCCGGCCGGAGGCCAGGCTTGACTTGTGAGAGTTTGGTCCACTAGGCTGTTGCTTGGAGCGGCCCGCAGGCCCACATACCCACCACAGCCCGGTTGGTCCGGCACTCCATGGAGGAATAAATCTAGTTTCCTCTTGAAAATATCCACGGTTGTTCCGGCAATATTTCTTATGCTTGCTGGGAGGACGTTGAACAACCGCTGACCTCTGATGTTAATACAGTGTTCTCTGATTGTGCCTATGGCACCTCTGCTCTTCACTGGTTCTATTCTACATTTTCTTCCATATCGTTCACTCCAGTACGTTGTTATTTTACTGTGTAGATTTGGTACTTGGCCCTCCAGTATCTTCCATGTGTATATTATTTGATATCTCTCTCGTCTTCTTTCTAGTGAGTACATTTGGAGGGCTTTGAGACTCTCTGTATTCCCTCTATTTCAGCAATCTCTCCTGCTCTGAAGGGGGAAGTGAGTACTGAGCAGTACTCAAGACGGGACAACACAAGTGACTTGAAGAGTACAACCATTGTGATGGGATCCCTGGATTTGAAAGTTCTCTTAATCCATCCTATCATTTTTCTGGCTGTCGCAATATTTGCTTGGTTATGCTCCTTAAACGTTAGGTCGTCAGACATTATTATTCCCAAATCCTTTACATGCTGTTTTCCTACTATGGGTACATTTGATTGTGTTTTGTACTCTGTATTATGTTTAAGGTCCTCATTTTTACCGTACCTGAGTACCTGGAATTTATCACTGTTATACATCATGTTATTTTCTGATGCCCAGTCGAAAACTTTATTAATATCAGCTTGAAGTTTTTCAATGTTCTCAGCCGAGGTAATTTTCATACTGATTTTTGTGTCAAATCCTTTAATTAAATCCTTTAAAAAGGATAAATCCTTTAATTGGTTGAAATTGGTTTTAACATTCGAAATCTAATTTGTTGATGTTAAATAATATAATATGTTGATGTTGATAATATAAGGTTCAAATTTATTAAGATACATACTTTAAAAACTATTTCTATTTGATACCAACAGTATCACGTTAAGAGAAGCGTCTCGCCTTGCTAACCCAAGTATAAAATATATAAAGAAACGGTGCAACTGTACTGGTATCTGCAGTACAAATATATGTCCCTAATTAAAGAAAAAATAAACTGCACCAATCACTGCCACTCCTCACACCAATGCAACAATAAGGAGAGTGATAACAGTGCTTCACATTCGACAATGTTAAATTATTTAACAAATGACGAGATAATGAACATTGGAACAAATGTACAGCTCTCTGACCTTCATATAAAATCTGCATGTGACCTCATCAAACAAACTGTGCCAAGCCTAGAAGGCCTTCATGACCCAGCGTTGTAGCGGGACCTCTCCTGGCCAGTTACAATTGGTGAATTTATTCAAATTATCCAAGATGGTTGTCACTGGGCTACCGTTTCCAACATTGGAGTAACTTTACAAATTAACATATACGACACCAGGCATAAATTACCATCCAAATCTACTGAAGTTATCTTGTATGCTCTTGCTAATTGCCAGGATGATAAGCTGATATGCAATATAATGAATGTCAGCAGACATAGGGACTCAAGTATGAGTGGAGTATATGCTGTGGCGTTTGCTGCATCACTTGCAAGTGGTGTAGATCCGGTGAACCTCGTATGATGTGCAGAATATGAGACAACATCTTCAAGAGAACTTTAAAGGAAAGTGTCTCATCTCATTCCCTGCAGCTCAGACACTGAGAAGAAAACGAATCATCCGGTCATGCTCGATGGAAGTGTACTGCATTTGCAGAAAGCCAAATGATTTGAAGCTGATGGTATGCTGTGACCGTTGCAATATTTGGCACCATGGATCATGTGTAGGTGTTACAGAATGTAATGATGATTCGTGGATTTGTTTCTTGTGCGCTAGCAAGTTGTGAATTATAATTTAAAATACTTAATTAATACATTATTATTATTATTATTATTATAACCTTACCAAATGCTTTGCTGAATCAAATAATGTTATTACTTTCAATGTGTTACAATAGCATAATTAAGTGCTGCAAGTGTCAGGTCTTTTATATAGTCGGTATTTGTTATATTCTGTACTCTTTTAATGTTATTTAAATTAAATTTAAATAGAAATAGTTTTTAAAGTATGTATCTTAATAAATTTGAACCTTATATTATTTAACATCAACAAATTAGATTTCGAATGTTAAAACCAATATCAACCAATTAAAGGATTTATCCATTAATGTTAAAAATTGTTCAAACTGAAATAAATATATAACACTGTACGGTACAGTTGTGTTTAATTATGTTTTGCGATTCCTTTGGAAAAGGTATTTGTGCACCAAGTACTACTAGGTCATTATGAGATATGCTGAATGTTGTCAATATACCATCTGAATACGCCTCACTTTGCGTTAATCATTGGGCGTCCTAATGATTAAGGTCCCCAAAAGGACTTAAACAGACCTCAGTGGATATTTTTACTCTCCTTCTCTCTCTCTCAGAGCATCCCCTTATGTGTTGTATGTGGGTGCTGAAGTTCAGTCTCTTGGCTATGTATAGGTGAAGGAACTTTCCATAAATGTTATTGCTAATGTTTACTTGTAATACTGGGTATACATCCGGTGTTCTTACCCTCGACCGCGGCGAGGGTAAGCCGCGGCCGTATGGTCTGAAAGCCACAAATATTTACAATGGGGGGGGGGGGGTGGATAACATTTCCTCTTCAAGCACGCGCACACAAATGAACTATGTTACTTAACTGGAAGCACTCGTACAACATAATTTACACGATTTCTCAGGATTATTATACTTCTTACCAGTATATATACAGTATAGTACCTAGGAGGTTCTCTTCAATGATATCTAAGATAATTAAAAGAACCCAAGCAAACTACTGTGGAAATGTGCAGGACAAACATATCAATTGTGACACTAGCTCTCCACATATGACATTTGCTTAATTTAGAAACTGTACTTGTGGTCGATCTCGAACACATATGTTGTTGATGTGACGATGTGTTATGAATTTTGTGGCTAGCTCCTCAAGATTGTAACTTGCTTAGATAAATATATTGTGTGTTCAGTCCCTGAACCCATTATGTGATAAATTAACTAAACTAAAAACTATAGTCTGGCGACGAATCCTGAACTGCATAATGTAAATAGGGATTAACCAGAAAAAGATATAGGTGAAGAATAACGCCAGGTAACTGTAAAGCTGCCGCCCAGTTGGGTGGGTGTGGAGCACATGACTGTAAAGCTGCCGCCCAGTTGGGTGGGTGTGGAGCACATGACTGTAAAGCTGCCGCCCAGTTGGGTGGGTGTGGAGCACATGACTGTAAAGCTGCCGCCCAGTTGGGTAGGTGTGGAGCACATGACTGTAAAGCTGCCGCCCAGTTGGGTGGGTGTGGAGCACATGACTGTAAAGCTGCCGCCCAGTTGGCTGGGTGTGGAGCACATGACTGTAAAGCTGCCGCCCAGTTGGGTGGTGTGGAGCAAGACTAGTAACTGTGCGACTCCTCATAGAAGTAAAGTGCCTTGTATAGTGACTGTTGTGAGCCTCTTGTTGAATCACTTGTGACACAAAAGATTACTGATGTGTGTATTTGTGTGGGTGATTAAATATGTATGTGTATTTATATATGTATACGTATGTATATATACATGTATGCATAAGTATGTGTACATTAATAATTTTGTAACTAACGTCAAAAGATTGTTATTTGCTTAGCTAAACGAACTAGAGGGTTCAGTTCCTGAACCGATTATGTGCCTCTGTAATCCTTTACACCACCGCCCACAGGATGGGTATTATGGGGTGCATAATAAAGAAAGAAAATGAATGGACCGAACCCCACAATTCATTTAGCTAAGCAAGTTACAATCTTGATGAGCTAGTTACAAAATTCACTATAAGTCGTCACATCATAAATGGGTTCGAGATCGACCACAAGTAGTGCATTATATAATTTATCAGTATTGTGCAGCCTGTGATCCCCGCCTGGCTGGATACTGATACCTAGGTAGTTTTCATGTGTCCGGACACCGGCGATAAGGTGGTATTATTTATTTAACTTAAGAGATATATATTTTTAAATGTTGTCACATTAACGACTACATCTTCCTTTCTTCGGACATATAGATTTTTAAGATTAATTAAAATATATGGAAACTAATTATACAATTTATTGGCTGGTGTGCAGGGCTTCACACTCTCAGAGCAAGCCATCAAGTAACTATCAAAACGCATATATCTTCGTTTTCACTTCAGTTATATTTATGACAAAGGATTTTAAATGTAGCCTATATTTCTACCTTTCTGATGACATAAATACTTTCGTTAATTACAATATCTAGATCAAACTAATATTGATTTTCAAAAGGTTGTATATTTTCCATCAATGGAGAGCATCAGCCAAGAAGCCTTCTTTAAAATATGAATATCTTTCTCACCTAATAAGACCTAATCTCTGAATAAAACGCAAAAAAAGACTTGATTGTAACCTATCCACCGCTGCCTATTGGATGGGGGAGAGGGGGTTATGTGTAGGATAAACATATCAATTGTGACACTAGCCCTCCATATAAATCAGTTGCTTACAGTCTCCGTGGTGTAGTGGTAAGACACTCGCCTGGCGTTCCGCGAGCGCTATGTCATGGGTTCGTATCCTGGCCGGGGAGGATTTACTGGGCGCAATTCCTTAACTGTAGCCTCTGTTTAACGCAACAGTAAAATGTGTACTTGGATGAAAAAACGATTCTTCGCGGCAGGGGATCGTATTCCAGGGACCTGCCCGAAACGCTACGCGTACTAGTGGCTGTACAAGAATGTAACAACTCTTGTATATATCTCAAAAAAAAAAAAAAAAAAAATTATAAACTGTACTTGTGGTCGGTCTCGAGCCCATTGTTGATGTGACAATGTGTATTGACTTTTGTAACTAGCCTATCAAGATTATAACTTGCTTGGCTGTATGAATTGTGGGGCTCAGTCCCTGAGCCCATTATGTGCCTCTGTAACACTCCACTATCGTCCATAGGATGGGTATGGGGTGCATAATAAATGAACTAAACTAAGCTCTGCCTTTTTGATAACATATACAATTATTAGCTTTATTTGTGAATCTCAATTAATTAAACAATATATCACAGAGCCTGTAGGGTTCGGTGAGATGAGTGAAGAGACATGGGAGATTTTACATAAGTACAGTACATGGTAGTTTAAGTAACGAACGCATGTCAACGAATAACGAGTATATATAACAAAACCATTGTCCTATGAAGTCGATTTAACTTCCAAACATATATTTTTTAATAAATGTTAAATGTTTTCTGGCTAGTTATGTTAGATTTTATTAAAAATACGTATTCTTCTTGTTAAGATTATAATTTAAATTTGTGATAATTTGTGCAGAGAAGTGCGACAACTGGATATGCCAACAAACACTTACCAAACAACGATATATCTTGGATAAGTCGCTCCACAACATTGCAGCTTGGACCATCGACTTCCTTTGATGCTACTTATTTCATAATGAAATTATATTAGTTTGGAGTAAATATATGTTTTCTCATGTTCTGCATTCAGCACCCACATTATAGTGAGTAAATATATCATATTACTTCATTACTTAAATAATGCTAGGAGGGTTTGAGTAGCTTTGGGTCTTTAGTGCACAGAATCTCCAATAGATGGGGCGAGAGTCGCCCCATCTGTCTCACCCGAGAGAGAGTCGAAACTTAAATTAAAATTGATATATCTTTGTTCTCGAACATGATATATTTCATTTGGTGCAATTATAATAATGTTCATATCTCGATCTTTCTGGAGGCATATAAGATTTTAGGCTTTATTAGCGAATCTTTGTTAATTATACAATATATCGGCAAGTGCGTAGGCGTCTGCACTCCATGCCCGACAAGCTACTGAGCGCTACTAAAAAAACATATGTATCTTCACTTGAGCTATAAATATGTCTATTGTAATGTATTTAAAATGAAGCTCTTATTTCTATCTTGCTTAAGACATATAAAACATTTGTGTTTATTAACGAATTTACGTGAAATAAACATTGATCTGAGAGAGAGTTGCTCTGTCGTTCAGTCTGTACGGGGTGGGAGCTCCGTAATTTTTAAAATACATGAATCTTCATTAGAACTTTAAATATGTCTATAGTAAAGTGTTTAAAGTGAAGCTTATATGTCTGCCTTTCTTGAGACATATAAAACATATATGTTTACTAACGAATTCACGTGAAATAAACATTGTTCTGAGAGAGAGTTGCTCGGTCGATCGATCTGTCCGGGGTCGGAGCTCGGCTATTATAAAAGTACACGTATCTTCGCTTTAAATTTAAATATGCCCATGGTAAGGTATTTAGAATAAAGCTTATATTTCTATCTTTCTTGTGACATATAAAACTCTTACGTTTATTAAGGAATCTGCGTGAAATAGGCATGGTTCTGAGATGAATGCTGCGGTTTTCGAGCTCGACGCGCGGCAATGGACACCATAAACATCCAGTGGGTGTTATTGGACCCCATACCTATTTTATGGGTGGTTGGAGCCCCATACCCATTCTATGGGTGGTTCACCCATCCTGTGGGTTGTAGTGGACGCCATGCTCATCCTATGGGTGGTATTGGACTCCATACCTTTCCTGTGGGTGGATGTGATCCCCATACTAATCCTCTAGGTGGATGTGACCCTCATACCCATCCTGTGGGTGGTATTGCACCCCTTACTCACCTAACAGGTGGTAGTGGACAATATACCGATCCTGTAGTTGGTATAGTAGACACAATACCATCCTGTTTACAGTAGTTTACCCCATAGACATTCCAATGTACCATCGTTTTCTGTTAGCGTTCCTACAAAACATCCTTTAAAGATTTGTAAAGCACAAACTATGGTATATAATATTGATTGGTGAAGGACTGTTATTCTATGTAATCATTTTTAGTGCTTATTATAATTTACTAAGAACAACTAATATTTCTCAAAACAAAACTATGAGCCTTCAATAGAAAGTAGCTGATCTATAATATTCTAAGAGCATGGATAATAGTAGGTAAATTTCACAACCCATGTGGGACCTGAAAACTACAATTTTCCTCATAATTGAACCAATCTCGACTATTCTGCTATCTAGGTTGACGGACGGGTACTGTGAGACGTAAATTGGTACGTGAGGAAGAGTTTGGGCCTTGGAAAAAAAGTAACTGGGAATATATCACATATTTACTAATTCATATTCAACATATTGACTTTAAGCATTAAGTCATATATGTGCTGTCTTGTGTGAGAACGGGTTGATGTAAACAGAGAGCGGGGCGCCGGCAGACCTGGTCGGTTGCTAGTCATGTTCCAGTATAAGTAGTATTAAAGTCAACAAACCAATAATGGCTCTATATCCACCTGACAACTACGGTCATCACCCGGGAACACGTACCTGGAGGTGAGCAAAAGTGATGGCGCCTGGTTCGCTGTTCACACTTGGGTGGGCACCACCTCCCTCGCGCCTAGTGGCGGCCAACTTGTTGACCTGGTCTGTCGTCCACTTGTCGACCAGACCCGACTCTACCATCCTCAGCAGCCTGGTGTACGGGAGGCACAAGGGGAGAGACGTCACACTTGATAAACAATTTTGAGATCCTGGTTCAAGGCTTTAAGAAATAATTTACGTTGAATGATGGCATCATTAAAAAAGCAATTTACCTTAGTTTCATTTCGACCGAAAATGTATGAGAATTGTGGAATTAACTGTGCCTTGAGAGTGCACGGGTTGTGCACGATGGAACAATGGAGTGACTAGTCGTCTTGTACATTTATGCGCACAGGTCCTTAACGGGTTGTGCAGGCAGCTGGGACCGGCGTGTCTATCATCTTGAGACAGGGCACGATGTGAGCACTTCAACGATACTATGGTGGCCATTGTCCGTCATTGCTGGCAGATGCTACAAGAGGCACGACATAACAACTGGGGCCCAGAGTCCAAGGTAGTGTGGTTCAGGGGACAGGGGCTTGGCAGAGGTGTTAAGTCATTTATCTCTGGGAACCACCTGGGGGTAGAGGCCAGGTCACATCCACCAAGATGTGCGATTTTTTTCTACGCCGACCTCCCTTAGGAGGTGGACCCCAAGCATAAAGAACTGCACACTGCAGATATTTCTACTCTAAGCATGAGTCCAAAAGAAAAAGGAAAAGCGGGAGCAAACAGCCAGGCTTCCAACACTAGGGTGAAAACCTGTCCACATAGGCCGCTGGTTGCTCTTAGTTAAAGAGGACGTTAAAACCAATAAAGGTAACCGACGGGTTCTCACAATCAAATATTTATATTTGATTTGGCGCTATGAATTGGAATTCAAATTTCCCAAGAACAGCCGTCATTTAAAAAAGGATCACATTGCACAGTCGTATAAAGCAGAACATGGGTGGAAAAGAATGGTTGAAGGGTTAACATCAAAGACCGTTTTCTATAACAAAAATAATTTATTAATAACAAGAGACTAAACTACTACAACATCAAGTTTACGTTCCGTTAATGTCCATCCAGTGGCACTATAACCAACAGCTAAATAGCAATGACTCCGATCCATTGCTGAGCGGTTGCATACTGACCTAACCTGAACACAGGTGTGCCCACTGACGACGCAATATTGCAAACAAATAATTCACAAGCCTAGTTTACACCACAGTGAGTGATTCGTTACGTTATTGTCTATCCAGTGGCACTTGCAACACAGCTATTCAACAGCCCCTTGAGAAATGACAGCAGTCTCCATTTTGCTGACACTTCGGGCTGACTAAATGAACTAACTGAACAATGATGCCCATTGATGATACAAGCTTGCAACCAATATTGTCACGTTTCACAGTGACCAGATACTATAATCACAATCTTACGGGTCCTCCAACCCTACAGGCGAGATACCCACGTAACTAGGCGGGTAGTCCAACATTGACTCCCCCTATCACCACCTAATGTGAACACTCTTTGCAACTCCCTGCAAGAAGTTGCACTGTAAATAGTAAACAAAGCCAGGAAAGGTGGGATTCTGAGACACTATTCCAGTAATCCCCAAGTTACTTTACTCTCGTCATCAGATGATAAACAAAAGAAATTGCCTTAATCAATTACAAGATTGATTATGTGATTAATTACGTTAATTGACTGATCACAGCAGTCAGCAACAAAGTACTTCTACGTTAATCACAAACACTTGTCTCCCTCAGACAATAAACAACATTAGTACTCTACGTTAATCATCAACACTTGTCTCTCTTAACACAAGTCATCTTATTAACAATAACTCAAAGTCTCTTACATTACATCACACTTGACTCCTTTCAAGTATTCAGTGAGTAATTCCTAATTAATGTCAAACGGACAACTAATTAAATCCCAATCGAGTTACATTAACTAAGCCTACCACTAATTTGGTAGCTTCTCAACAGTCTATGTCAAAATTTACCTTAATGAGTGTTAATTACCCTAATTAACCCTGAGCAATTAATTAACTATCACCGGGAAAGATAATTAATCATACATAAATACGTCTCACTCCGCACTGCCTAAGCAGGTCTCATCAAACATTGTGAATTAACGGACGAGGAGTTTATTACTCCACTAATTAACATGAGTGCATCTTAATTCACTGTCATCAGACAGGATATGATTAACATAACGAGTTATGCTAGCTCCTTGACCTCGCTTTACCGAGTCATCAAGAACTTTGACTTTAATTACTCCACTAATTAACATGAGCCACTAATCGCTATACCCCAGAAAGGTAATTAGTCTCAAGCAAATTACGTTAACACAAATACTGACAGACTCTGACAGTTCCTCCCCACTATGTGATTTCATGACGAGAATGCTAATTACATAATTAGCTAGAGTGGTCAATTGGTTGTCACACGGACAATTAATTGCACCGGAAACGTATCTCAATAAGCTCAGCACTGTTCCCTTAACAGCTCTCACACTCATCAAGTAATGTGCAACCTCTTATAAAGTTAACTCCCATTAATTAACTCACTGAAATCTTAAGTCCTCAACACAACTTAAAGAATACAAAGTAACCCCAGGTTACGTAGGTCACACTTACAGTGACTTAACAAAATAAATGCACAGCCCACACACGGTTGCAGCTTCTGCAACACGG
Source organism: Procambarus clarkii (assembly GCF_040958095.1). Lineage (NCBI taxonomy): Eukaryota > Metazoa > Arthropoda > Malacostraca > Decapoda > Cambaridae > Procambarus > Procambarus clarkii. The sequence continues at coordinate 12,469,633 of NC_091169.1, read as the reverse complement.
TAATTACTGTACCCACACAATAATGACACACGGTTTGGCAACAACAAAAGTATACCTACATTACTGCCCTTGAAATCTTGCAACAGTTGCAAGAGACTACTGTGCACAATCACTGCTCCAGCAAACAATTTACGTTAATATCAGACACTGTCGCTACGCTGGCAGCTGGCACTAATTCTCATAATTAGGCAATTAACCACTCAATTGCATGCTCTCATTAAGTACTGAGAATTCCCCTGAATAATCAAAGGGACCTCCTTACATCAACAACACAGCTCCTAGGGCAGTAATAAACGTATACCTGTTAACAACACTGTCCAAACCTACAAAATAATGATGCCGTCAGCATACCCCACATGCTAATGACATCATTAGGCAATCAGTCAGCCATCACATTTACTGACTCACCACACAACACCGTATATATACATGCAAATGAAAATTATACATAATTATACAGACCTCAGGGTGTCTACTGACAACCCTGCAACACTGGCCTGCCTACCTCTGCAATGATATAATTAACATGCGGCAACATGGCATTAATCTAGACTCTGAACGATTATATAGAATTGGCAGACTTGGATCACTTACATGGTAAATCTCTACACTGACCGGTTGCATACTCGAGTCAGTCTACACACAAAATATATCTCTATACATCTACATGTGGTCAATACCTCTATCCAATGGGTCACCTGGACGTCAGTACAGACAGCTGTCTCTCAGCAGCTTCCCTCGCCTGGCAGGCACTATGAGACAACACTGCTGTTACAGGAATTAACAACAATCCTGAGACACTGTAACAATTTTATTGTGTACTCACGATTACCACTCTCATTCATCCATTTCCCCGGTCATGACCTCACTTGCTGAAGCTCGCCTAGCTCGCTCCCACATGCATCGACTAGGTGTTGCCCTAGGGTGTGACCAGGGCATGTGGCCAAGCGTGGCCCAAGGGGGTGGCCAAGACAGGTGGCCACCGCGTGTCCCTAAGGGGTGGCCACGGAGTAGCGCGGGGCGTCACAGCGCCCTACCCGGCATGAGCTGGCGCGCGGGGTGGCCCACAGGTGGGTGGCCAGGGTGTCTGGCCATGGAGCAGTGCGGCGCACACATGGAGGTTGCCTCAGGCTGGCTGGCTGGTGGCCACAGGCTTACACAACGTGGGCGGCATATACACTCGCACCCACATCTCACCAGAGCTTGCCTCGCTCGTACATCGGGTGTGATAATGGCCGGCGTCACCACATGGCGGACACAGCAAGGTGGAATTTCAAGTCCAACATGGGCCTGTATTCTCACCACAATTACACTGGGAGGCCCTGCCCTATTCCACCAATTGTCCGTTAAATAAGGACGACACAGCGATAACGGGGGTGGAGGTGGCAGACGCCACCCCCACCTTCCTGGCATCCAGCCCGCTTGCTTGCCTTCTCCAGACTGCAGATTTGGCGGGTTCGGGAAACTCAAAACGCCCGTCCCCCCCCCCACCTTATCTTGACCAATCGGCACAAAGCCGGCACAGCCTATCGTGCCACTTCTAATCACCGCCTTTCGCACCTAAAACTCACCACGAGGCTGATGTGCCTAGACGAATCACAGATGCCCTCACCATGACGCATCCCGTGACGTCACAAGGAGGGGGAGGCCTAGGAGTGTGGCATCATACCTCACATGGTAGGGGAGGCGACGTTCACCCCTCTGTCCCCCCACCTCTAAAACCGTTGGCGAGTGAAGTACCCACCTACACCTCACTCACTTTCAAATCCCATTTCACAGAAAACAGGATAAATTCTGTAACTCTCTCTACAGAGCAGTCACAGACCTCTGGCTAGTCTTAAACGATGGTCCTTAGCTTAAGCTTTCATCCAACACGACACAAGTGCATGAAGTTTGAAAACTTCTTGTCTAGAGTCCTAAAGCGACTTTAGCCTAATCTAGAAAACTAGAAAAACTAGCTGAGGGAATTTTCGTTTCCTCACACAAGAGACAGGTCAAGTTGATGCCTTCCCCCTAGCCTCTGGAAGATTCTGGTCTCTTTCCTTGTGATTATGGAAGCTGCTCTGTGATTGGTTAGTTATAAGACCTGTTATCTGGTTGGTTTACGTGACTGTTTCTCTAGACAAAGGATCAACTGACCATGTTGAGTGAGGTCGGGTCCACATCATCCAGACGTCCCCTTGATTTGACTAAACCATATGTTTCTAGGCTCAAAGTAAAATATTGCGTGATCCACCACATATTGCGTGTTCCCAGTTTGCGTTAAACAGGGAACCACACGTTGGGTGTTCCTGGCTTGTGTCCCACAGGGGAGCACACGTCGCGTGTTCCTGGCTTGCGTCCCACAGGGGACCACACGTTGGGTGTTCCTGGCTTGTGTCCCACAGGGAACCACACGTTGGGTGTTCCTGGATTACGTCCCACAGGGAACCAAGGGATGTTCCTCGCATTAGTGGAATAATAGAGGAACACGTGACCACACTTTGTACAAGTGTTCAAAGGAAAACTGATCGACATGATAAACAGTTAACAAAAAGTCTCCTGTAGTTAGTAGCACCTAACTATAGCAGAAACCCTATAGTTAGGTTTCACAGTCAAGCACAGTCCAGCACCCCAGTAGTAAGGTGACACAGTCCAGCACTCCTGTAGTAAGGTGACACAGTCCAGCACCCCCGTAGTAAGGTGACACAGTCCAGCACCCCTGTAGTAAGGTGACACAGTCCAGCACCCCCGTAGTAAGGTGACACAGTCCAGCACCCCTGTAGTAAGGTGACACAGTTCAGCACCCCTGTAGTAAGGTGACGCAGTCCAGTACCCCCGTAATAAGGTGACATAGTCCAGCACCCCTGTAGCTGTAGTAAGGTGACACAGTCCAGCACCCCTGTAGTAAGGTGACACAGTCCAGAACCCCAGTAGTAAGGTGACAGTCCAGCACCCCTGTAGTAAGGTGACGCAGTCCAGTACCCCCGTAATAAGGTGACATAGTCCAGTACCCCTGTAGCTGTAGTAAGGTGACATAGTCCAGCATCCCTGTAGTAAGGTGACACAGTCCAGCACCCCTGAAGCAAGGTGACACAGTCCAGCACCCCTGTAGTAACGGGACACAGTCCAGCACCCCAGTAGTAAGATGACATAGTCCAGCACCCTTGTAGTAATGTGACACCGTCCAGCACCCCATGTAGTAAGGTGACACAGTCCAGCACCCCTGTAGTAAGGTGACACAGTCCAGCACCCCTGAAGCAAGGTGACACAGTCCAGCACCCCTGTAGTAACGGGACACAGTCCAGCACCCCAGTAGTAAGATGACATAGTCCAGCACCCTTGTAGTAATGTGACACCGTCCAGCACCCCATGTAGTAAGGTGACACAGTCCAGCACCCCTGTAGTAAGGTGACACAGTCCAGCACCCCTGAAGTAAGGTGACACAGTCCAGCACCCCTGTAGTAAGGTGACACAGTCCAGCACCCCTGTAGTAAGGTGACACAGTCCAGCACCCCTTTACGACCCTGGGTTCTTTAGTTGGAAACAAGAGGTCAAAATTGAACTAAATAAACTACCTTGTAGTAGTGGACACGCTTGTCGACGTGTAACTGTTCGCATCTTCCCTGCCAGACGTAGACAATTCTTGTTGCTCACAAAGCATTCAGACTCTTGAGCTTGTTGTGGATTAAGTAACATTGTTATAAGATTAACTATCGTTAGAAGAGTAAAGTAACAATAGGAGGCATAGGAGAAAATGTTTTAATGTGTATAGCTGCACGATCAATTAGGCTCTTCCCGGCACCACACGAATGCGGGAGGCTGATCTGGGCTGAAGCGGCCTTCTCTGGTCGCTGGCTGTGGTGAAAGGAACCTCCTCTCCTTCCTCTTCGTTTCCTTATTTCTGTGTCTTGTTCAAGATAAGTATATACTGAGTACATTATTCCCTGTCTGGCATACTCATGTTCTATGTGTAGAGTAGTATACTTTGTGTGTAGGTGTTTTTAGAGTTTATATTACTAGTTATTCTAAAGGGAGTTCCATTGGAACCACGTGATCCCCCTACCCTAAGCTGACTCTAACTTCAAGTTATTCAATAGTAGAGCTTTACCCTAGCTTGTGTTCAGTGTAAAACCTTGTATCCTGCTTATGTGGACCAAGGCTTTTAACGTAAGGTAGTGTGGTAAAGTTATTATTATTATTGTTATTGGTGTGAATGTATATGGGGGGCCGTTAAGGGGTTAATAAATAAGTACATGAATTATAAGAGTATCATTCTTCCTGTGTAGGAGATCTTGATCATTCCCTAGACTGACCTTGTTGTGTAGCCAAGTAGTCAGCACTACTTCTAGTTTTCCTTGGGGGCCGGGCCTTACTGATCTCCCCAAATAGATACATCTTTATTCGGACTGATCTTACCCCTGAATAGCACTAGTTTCCCCATAGCAAGCCCACCATTTTACATAACAACCCCAGTAGAAAGGTGACACAGTCCAGCACCCCCGGAGTAAGGAGACACAGTCCAGTACCCCTGTAGTAAGGTGACACAGTCCAGCACCTCTGTAGTAAGGTGACACAGTCCAGCACCCCTGTAGTAAGGTGACACAGTCCAGCACCCCCGTAGTAAGGTGACACAGTCCAGCACCCCCGTAGTAAGGTGACACAGTCCAGCACTCCTGTAGTAAGGTGACACAGTCCAGCACCTCTGTAGTAAGGTGACACAGTCCAGCACCCCTGTAATAAGGTGACACAGTCCAGCACCCCTGTATTAAGGTGACACAGTCCAGCCTCCCAGTAGCAAGGTGACACAGTCCAGCACCCTTGAAGTAAGGTGACACAGTCCAGCCTCCTAGTAGTAAGGTGACACAGTCCAGCACCCCTGTAGTGAGGTGACACAGTCCAGCACCCCTGTAGTAAGGTGACACAGTCCAGCCTCTCAGTAGTAAGGTGACACAGTCAAGCCTCCCTGTAGTAAGGTGACACAGTCCAGCACAGCTGTAATAAGGTGACACAGTTCAGCACCTCCGTAGTAAGGTGACACAGTCCAGCAACCCTCCACTGTAGCAAAATAACACAGTCCAGCACCCCTGTAGTAAGGTGACACAGTGCAACACCCCTGTAGTAAGGTGACACAGTCCAGCACCCCTGTAGTAAGGTGACACAGTCCATCCTCCCGGTAGTAAGGTGACACAGTCCAGCACCCCTGAAGTAAGGTGACACAGTCCAGCCTCTCAGTAGTAAGGTGACACAGTCAAGCCTCCAAGTAGTAAGGTGACACAGTCAAGCACCCTTGAAGTAAGGAGACACAGTCCAGCATCCTTGTTGTAAGGTGACACAGTCCAGCATCCTTGTTGTAAGGTGACACAGTCCAGCACCCCTGAATTAAGGTGACACAGTCCAGCACCCCTGTAGTAAGGTGACACAGTCCAGCACCCCTGAATTAAGGTGACACAGTCCAGCACCCCTGTAGTAAGGTGACACAGTCCAGCACCCCTGTAGTAAGGTGACACAGTCCAGCACCCCTGAATTAAGGTGACACAGTCCAGCACCCCTGTAGTAAGGTGACACAGTCCAGCACCCCAGTAGTAAGGTGACACAGTCCAGCACTCCTGTAGTAAGGTGACACAGTCCAGCACCCCTGTAGTAAGGTGACACAGTCCAGCACCCCAGTAGTAAGGTGACACAGTCCAGCACTCCTGTAGTAAGGTGACACAGTCCAGCACCCCTGTAGTAAGGAGACACAGTCCAGCACCCCTGTAGTAAGGTGACACAGTCCAGCATCCTTGTTGTAAGGTGACACAGTCCAGCACCCCTGTAGTAAGGAGACACAGTCCAGCACCCCTGTAGTAAGGTGACACAGTCCAGCACCCCTGTAGTAAGGTGACACAGTCCAGCACCCCTGTAGTAAGGTGACACAGTCCAGCATCCTTGTTGTAAGGTGACACAGTCCAGCACCCCTGTAGTAAGGAGACACAGTCCAGCACCCCTGTAGTAAGGTGACACAATCCAGCACCCCTGTAGAAAGGTGACACAGTCCAGCACCCCTGTAGTAAGGTGACGCAGTCCAGCATCCTTGTTGTAAGGTGACACAGTCCAGCACCCCTGTAGTAAGGTGACACAGTCCAGCATCCTTGTTGTAAGGTGACACAGTCCAGTACCCCTGTAGTAAGGTGACACAGTCCAGCACCCCTGTAGTAAGGTGACACAGTCCAGCACCCCTGTAGTAAGGTGACACAGTCCAGCACCCCCGTAGTAAGGAGACACAGTTCAGCACCCCTGTAGTAAGGTGACACAGTCCAGCATCCTTGTTGTAAGGTGACACAGTCCAGCACCCCTGTAGTAAGGTGACACAGTCCAGCACCCCTGTAGTAAGGTGACGCAGTCCAGCACCCCCGTAGTAAGGAGACACAGTCCAGCACCCCTGTAGTAAGGTGACACAGTTCAGAACCCCTGTAGTAAGGTGACACAGTCCAGCACCCCTGTAGTAAGGTGACACAGTCCAGCACCCCTGTAGTAAGGTGACACAGTCCAGCACCCCTGTAGTAAGGTGACACAGTCCAGCACCCCTGTAGTAAGGTGACGCAGTCCAGCACCCCTGTAGTAAGGTGACACAGTCCAGCACCCCTGTAGTAAGGTGACACAGTCCACACCCCCGTAGTAAGGAGACACAGTTCAGCACCCCTGTAGTAAGGTGACACAGTTCAGAACCCCTGTAGTAAGGTGCCACAGTCCAGCACCCCTGTAGTAAGGTGACACAGTTCAGAACCCCTGTAGAAAGGTGACACAGTCCAGCACCCCTGAAGTAAGGTGACACAGTCCAGCACCCCTGTAGTAAGGTGACACAGTCCAGCACCCCTGTAGTAAGGTGACACAGTCCAGCACCCCTGAATTAAGGTGACACAGTCCAGCACCCCTGTAGTAAGGTGACAGAGTCCAGCATCCCTGAAGCAAGGTGACACAGTCAAGCACCCCTGTAGTAAGGTGACACAGTCCAGTACCCCTGTAGTAAGGTGACACAGTCCAGCACCCCTGAAGTAAGGTGACACAGTCCAGCCTCTCAGTAGTAAGGTGACACAGTCAAGCCTCCAAGTAGTAAGGTGACACAGTCCTGAAGTAAGGTGACATAGTCCAGCACCCCTGTAGTAAGGTGACACAGTCAAGCACCCCAGTAGTAAGGTGACACAGTCCAGCACCCTCTGTAGTAAGGTGACACAGTGTAGCACCCCTGTAGTAAGGTGACACAGTCCAGCACCCCAGTAGAAAGGTGACACAGTCCAGCACCCCTGAAGTAAGGTGACACAGTCCAGCACCCCTGAAGTGAGGTGACACAGTCCAGCATCCCGGTAGTAAGGTGACACAGTCCATCCTCCCAGTAGTAAGGTGACACAGTCCAGCACCCCTGAAGTAAGGTGACACAGTCCAGCCTCTCAGTAGTAAGGTGACACAGTCAAGCCTCCAAGTAGTAAGGTGACACAGTCAAGCACCCCTGTAGTAAGGTGACACAGTCCAGCACCCCTGTAGTAAGGTGACACAGTCCAGCACCCCCGTAGTAAGGTGACACAGTCCAGCACCCCTGTAGTAAGGTGACACAGTCCAGCACCCCAGTAGTAAGGTGACACAGTCCAGCACCCCTGTAGTAAGGTGACACAGTCCAGCACCCCTGTAGTAAGGTGACACAGTCCAGCACCCCAGTAGTAAGGTGACACAGTCCAGCACCCCTGTAGTAAGGTGACACAGTCCAGCACCCCTGTAATAAGGTGACACAGTCCAGCACCCCTGTAGTAAGGTGCTACAGTATACAACCCTTAGTAGAAAGGTGCCTGGTAGTGCACGTGTCTGCTGCCATCGGTGCCTGGTAGTGCACGTGTCTGCTGCCATCGGTGCCTGGTAGTGCACGTGTCTGCTGCCATCGGTGCCTGGTAGTGCACGTATCTGCTGCCATCGGTGCCTGGTAGTGCACGTGTCTGCTGCCATCGGTGCCTGGTAGTGCACGTGTCTGCTGCCATCGGAGCCTGGTAGTGCACGTGTCTGCTGCTGCCATCGGAGCCTGGTAGTGCACGTGTCTGCTGCCATCGGTGCCTGGTAGTGCACGTGTCTGCTGCCATCGGTGCCTGGTAGTGCACGTGTCTGCTGCCATCGGTGCCTGGTAGTGCACGTGTCGGCTGCCATCGGTGCCTGGTAGTGCACGTGTCTGCTGCCATCGGTGCCTGGTAGTGCACGTGTCTGCTGCCATCGGTGCCTGGTAGTGCACGTGTCTGCTGCCATCATTGCCTGGTAGTGCACGTGTCTGCTGTCATCAGTGCCTGGTAGTGCACGTGTCTGCTGCCATCATTGCCTGGTAGTGCACGTGTCTGCTGCCATCGGAGCCTGGTAGTGCACGTGTCTGCTGCCATCAGTGCCTGGTAGTGCACGTGTCTGCTGCCATCGGAGCCTGGTAGTGCACGTGTCTGCTGCCATCAGTGCCTGGTTGTGCACGTGTCTGCTGCCATCGGTGCCTGGTTGTGCACGTGTCTGCTGCTGCCATCGGTGCCTGGTAGTGCACGTGTCTGCTGCCATCAGTGCCTGGTTGTGCACGTGTCTGCTGCCATCGGTGCCTGGTTGTGCACGTGTCTGCTGCTGCCATCGGTGCCTGGTAGTGCACGTGTCTGCTGCCATCGGAGCCTGGTAGTGCACGTGTCTGCTGCCATCGGAGCCTGGTAGTGCACGTGTCTGCTGCCATCAGTGCCTGGTAGTGCACGTATCTGCTGCCATCAAAGCCTGGTAGTGCACGTGTCTGCTGCTGCCATCGGTTCCTGGTAGTACACTTGTCTGCTGCTGCCATCAAAGCCTGGTAGTACACGTGTCTGCTGCTGCCATCAAAGCCTGGTAGTACACGTGTCTGCTGCTGCCATCAAAGCCTGGTTGTGCACGTGTCTGCTGCTGCCATCGGTTCCAGGTCGTGCACGTGTCTGCTGCCATCGGAACCTGGTAGTACATGTGTCTGCTGCCATCGGAACCTAGTAGTGCACGTGTCTGCTGCCATCGGAGCCTGGTAGTGCACGTGTCTGCTGCCATCGGAGCCTGGTAGTGCACGTGTCTGCTGCCATCAAAGCCTGGTAGTACATGTGTCTGCTGCCATCGGAGCCTAGTAGTGCACGTGTCTGCTGCCATCGGAGCCTGGTAGTGCACGTGTCTGCTGCCATCGGAGCCTGGTAGTACACGTGTCTGCTGCTGCCGTCGGAGCCTGGTAGTACAATTGTCTGCTGCTGGATCGGAGCCTGGTAGCGCACGTGTCTGCTGCCATCGGAGCCTGGAAGTGCACGTGTCTGCTGCCATCGGAGCCTGGTAGTGCACGTGTCTGCTGCCATCGGTGCCTGGTAGTGCACGTGTCTGCTGCCATCGGAGCCTGGTAGTGCACGTGTCTGCTGCCATTGGTGCCTGGTAGTGCACGTGTCTGCTGCCATCGGAGCCTGGAAGTGCACGTGTCTGCTGCCATCGGTGCCTGGTAGTGCACGTGTCTGCTGCCATCGGAGCCTGGAAGTGCACGTGTCTGCTGCCATCGGAGCCTGGTAGTGCAAGTGTCTGCTGCCGTCGGAGCCTGGTAGTGCACGTGTGTGCTGCCATTGGAGCCTGGTAGTGCACGTGTCTGCTGCCATCGGAGCCTGGTAGTGCACGTGTCTGCTGCTGCCTTCGGTGGCTGGTAGTGTACGTATCTGCTGCTGCCTTCGGTGGTTGGTAGTGCACGTGTGTGCTGCCATCGGAGCCTGGTACTGCACGTGTCTGCTGCTGCCATCGGAGCCTGGTAGTGCACGTGTCTGCGGCCATCGGTGCCTCGTAGTGCACGTGTCTGCTGCCATCAGTGCCTGGTAGTGCACGTGTCTGGTGCCATCGGTGCCTCGTAGTGCACGTGTCTGCTGCCATCAGTGCCTGGTAGTGCACGTGTCTGCTGCCATCGGAGCCTGGTAGTGCACGTGTCTGCTGCAGCCATCAGTGCCTGGTACTGCACGTGTCTGCTGCTGCCATCGGAGCCTGGTAGTGCACGTGTCTGCGGCCATCGGTGCCTCGTAGTGCACGTGTCTGCTGCCATCAGTGCCTGGTAGTGCACGTGTCTGCTGCCATCGGTGCCTGGTAGTGCACGTGTCTGCTGTCATCGGAGCCTGGTAGTGCACGTGTCTGCTTCCATTGGTGCCTGGTAGTGCACGTGTCTGCCGCTTCTATCGGTGCCTGGTAGTGCACGTGTCTGCTGCCATCGGAGCCTGGTAGTGCACGTGTCTGCTGCCATCGGAGCCTGGTAGTGCACGTGTCTGCTGCTGACATCGGTGCCATTGCAACCCGTTCTTGCACTTACTTATAGTCAATATTGGCTTATTTAATAAGTGCATATGTGACATACTAATTGATTGTGAATATTTTAGTTTACCTTGAAGAGCTTCATAGAAAACACCGACCTCACCTAACCTTCTTAGTATATTAAGATAAGCATCTTATTGCTTCTTATTTACAATTATTACTTAACCAATCAACGATATAGGTTAATTAATAATTGTAATTAAGGAGCAATAAGATGCTTATCTTAACATACTAAGAAGGTTAGGTGAGGTTGGTGTTTTCTATGAAGCTTTTCAAGGTAAACTAAAATATTCACAATAAATTAGTATGTCACATATGCATGTATTTGATAAGTCAATATTGACTAAACGAAAGTGGGGGGAACCAGTTGATCAATTAGTATATCATATATGCACTTATTAAATAAGCCAATATTGACAGTAAGCAAGTGCGAGAACAGGTTGGGCTGGTAGTGCACGTGTCTGCTGCTATTGGTGCCCGGTAGTGCACGTGTCTGCTACTGCCATCGGAGCCTGGTAGTGCACGTGTCTGCTGCCATCGGAGCCTGGTAGTGCACGTGTCTGCTGCTGCCATCAGTGCCTGGTAGTGCACGTGTCTGCTGCCATCGGTGCTTGGTAGTGCACGTGTCTGCTGCCATCGGAGCCTGGTAGTGCACGTGTCTGTTGCTGTCATCAGTGCCTGGTAGTGCAAGTGTCTGCTGCCATCGGAGCCTGGTAGTGCACGTGTCTGTTGCTGTCATCAGTGCCTGGTAGTGCACGTGTCTGCTGCCATCGGAGCCTGGTAGTGCACGTGTCTGCTGCTGCCATTGGTGCCTGGTAGTGCACGTGTCTGTTGCTGCCATCGGAGCCTGGTAGTGCACGTGTCTGCTGCTGCCATTGGTGCCTGGTAGTGCACGTGTCTGCTGCTGCCATTGGTGCCTGGTAGTGCACGTGTCTGCTGCTGCCATTGGTGTCTGGTAGTGCACGTGTCTGCTGCTGCCATTGGTGCCTGGTAGTGCACGTGTCTGCTGCTGCCATTGGTGCCTGGTAGTGCACGTGTCTGCTGCTGCCATTGGTGCCTGGTAGTGCACGTGTCTGCTGCTGCCATCGGTGCCTGGTAGTGCACGTGTCTGTTGCTGCCATCGGAGCCTGGTAGTGCACGTGTCTGCTGCTGCCATTAGTGCCTGGTAGTGCACGTGTCTGCTGCCATCGGAGGCTGGTAGTGCACGTGTCTGCTGCTGCCATTGGTGCCTGGTAGTGCACGTGTCTGCTGCCATCGGAGCCTGGTAGTGCACGTGTCTGCTGCTGCCATTGGTGCCTGGTAGTGCACGTGTCTGTTGCTGCCATCGGAGCCTGGTAGTGCACGTGTCTGCTGCTGCCATTGGTGCCTGGTAGTGCACGTGTCTGTTGCTGCCATCGGAGCCTGGTAGTGCACGTGTCTGCTGCTGCCATTGGTGCCTGGTAGTGCACGTGTCTGCTGCTGCCATTGGTGCCTGGTAGTGCACGTGTCTGCTGCTGCCATTGGTGCCTGGTAGTGCACGTGTCTGCTGCTGCCATTGGTGCCTGGTAGTGCACGTGTCTGCTGCTGCCATTGGTGCCTGGTAGTGCACGTGTCTGCTGCTGCCATTGGTGCCTGGTAGTGCACGTGTCTGCTGCTGCCATCGGTGCCTGGTAGTGCACGTGTCTGTTGCTGCCATCGGAGCCTGGTAGTGCACGTGTCTGCTGCTGCCATTGGTGCCTGGTAGTGCACGTGTCTGCTGCCATCGGAGGCTGGTAGTGCACGTGTCTGCTGCTGCCATTGGTGCCTGGTAGTGCACGTGTCTGCTGCCATCGGAGCCTGGTAGTGCACGTGTCTGCTGCTGCCATTGGTGCCTGGTAGTGCACGTGTCTGTTGCTGCCATCGGAGCCTGGTAGTGCACGTGTCTGCTGCTGCCATTGGTGCCTGGTAGTGCACGTGTCTGCTGCTGCCATCGGAGCCTGGTAGTGCACGTGTCTGCTGCTGCCATTGGTGCCTGGTAGTGCACGTGTCTGCTGCCATCGGAGCCTGGTAGTGCACGTGTCTGCTGCTGCCATTGGTGCCTGGTAGTGCACGTGTCTGCTGCTGCCATCGGAGCCTGGTAGTGCACGTGTCTGCTGCTGCCATTGGTGCCTGGTAGTGCACGTGTCTGCTGCCATCGGAGCCTGATAGTGCACGTGTCTGCTGCTGCCATTGGTGCCTGGTAGTGCACGTGTCTGCTGCCATCGGAGCCTGGTAGTGCACGTGTCTGCTGCTGCCATCGGAGCCTGGTAGTGCACGTGGCTGCTGCTGCCATTGGTGCCTGGTAGTGCACGTGTCTGCTGCCATCGGAGCCTGGTAGTGCACGTGTCTGCTGCTGCTATCGGAGCCTGGTAGTGCACGTGTCTGCTGCTGCCATTGGTGCCTGGTAGTGCACGTGTCTGCTGCCATCGGAGCCTGGTAGTGCACGTGTCTGCTGCTATCGGAGCCTGGTAGTGCACGTGTCTGCTGCCATCGGAGCCTGGTAGTGCACGTGTCTGCTTCTGCCATCGGAGCCTGGTAGTGCACGTGTCTGCTGCTGCCATTGGTGCCTGGTAGTGCACGTGTCTGCTGCTGCCATCGGAGCCTGGTAGTGCACGTGTCTGTTGCTGCCATTGGTGCCTGGTAGTGCACGTGTCTGCTGCTGCCATCGGAGCCTGGTAGTGCACGTGTCTGTTGCTGCCATCGGAGCTTGGTAGTGCACGTGTCTGCTGCTGCCATCGGAGCCTGGTAGTGCACGTGTCTGCTGCCATCGGAGCTTGGTAGTGCACGTGTCTGCTGCTGCCATCGGAGCCTGGTAGTGCACGTGTCTGCTGCTGCCATCGGAGCCTAGCACTGCTTGTAGCAGCCACGTGAAAAGGGCTTAGCGAGTAATACTAAAAACAGATCAGTTACCTCATTTAATTTGGAAGAAAACTAGGTCTACAGAAGGCTTTGATGCCGTGGTTGGACCGTTTATTTGATGCAACTACACGCAAAGTGTCGATAGCAGGAAATTCCTAAAGTTTTCCTGACGTCGTTGAATAACGGTGCATATTATTACATATAACAAACAAACAAAAATGTTTTCTCCAAACATTTGGTACGGTAACTAGGGGCAGTGGTAACAAATGGTGGTGGGGGTGTGAATGTGACCCCTGGCTCGCTCTTCCCTTATGAATTCTAGTGTTTTAGAATCATTTCTAGATCACTAGAATTTCCGTTATTTCTGTTAATGTGGGTGAGTCTGGCTCCAAGCATCTGGCCTCCACCTTTAGAGAAACATATATTTTTTGAATAGGTATAGATATATCGAATGGGTACCTGGCTGCACCCTCTGGTCTTGCCCTCTTCCCTCAGCTTCTCCCAGAAAAAGTATTATTATGATGCAGTGAAGCAACTCTATGGGAAACACAACTAGTATTTCATAGACTTGACTATTAAAATTACATGAGGGGGTATTGATAAATGCCAACATTACTTACAGCATTTCACTTGGGCTGACTCCGACTGGACAGTTCCACTCCCGTTGACAACAACGCAAGAAAATTGGGTGTGGCAGCTTTGAGGATCCATCCTCCAGCATTGTACAGATAAACATTATCTCTTTTTTTTTAGATATAAACATTTATTTATTTATTTTTTTATTTTATATATACAAAAGTTCTTACATGCTAGTACAGCCACTAGCATGCATAGCGTTTTGGGCAAGTCCTTAATTCTAATTTTCCCCAGAATATGACTCACTAAATTGTTTAAGAACCAGGTACCCATTTTACCGTTGGGTAAACAGAGGCTAAAGTTAAAGATTTGTACCCAGTAAGTCCTCCCTGGCCAGGATACGAACCCAGGACAAAGCGCTCGCGAAACACCAGGCGAGCATTTTACCACTATGCCACCACGTGGACTGCTCAACATCTTATAAAAGGTCTGGGCTAATATTAATATCGTTATTGCTATGCAATCAGAACATGCTAATGAATTTCTATTATATTTAATACATATTAAAGGTTGCCTGGTAACCTTACACCCATTCGAAGGCGGTCTTGTAGGGAGCGCCGGAGGTGCAGGCGATGCCATAGTGCTGCGGGTAGATAGTGTGACGGCCCATGTGGTACTTGTGACGACCCCGCACCACCGCCCGGATGATGGAGCTCAGCCTGGCGTTGACAAACACTCGCTTCCCGGTCAACACCTACACTTTGAAGAACATACATTTATATTATAGTTGTGAGAGATAGAGCTCTCAGACCCCAAATGTATTGCTTGTAAAATCTAACTTCGTTATTTTATATTCAAAGTGTGTCAAGTTGAGTGCCCATGGATTCGTCTTCAAAAGAGGAGTCCAAAGAGGTCAACAATTTTGACCTGGGTCATGTGCTTCTGTTGCAATAAGAATGCAGAGCCACAGTACTAGGGGGGGGGGGGGGGAGGTTTACCTTGGAGTGTCGCATCACTGGTGAGTGACCGTCGACGTGTAGTGTGTGGACGTTATTATAATACATGTGAGATAGGATTTGTTACCATCTGTTACAGGAAGTGTTGGGATTGAGTACTACGGTTGTCTTTGTGACATGTGAGTAAGTGGTGTAATTAGCGGTCGTCTTAGTGGCACGCTTATATCACTGTGTGATAATCCCATCGTCTTGTTGTCTTGTCTAGTGACACCTTGTTATTGTTTGTGTCTGTGTGATAAAGCACTAACAAGTAGTTCATTATTATAATTATTGAATTGATTAATTAATTGATTGTTGACTGAGTAACTGTCTGATTAACGTCAAGTTTTTTATTAATTAATTGATTGTTAACTGTCTGAGTGACAATGTGATTAACGTAACTAATTCATTAATTGTGATTTAATGTCTTAGTGTCATTGTTGAGAGTAAAGTAATTACGTGTTGTTTGTCTTAGTGACAGTGTTCTTTGCATCCATTTACGTGTGTTATTTGTTGAGTTCTTGAAGTGTTTTGATACTGGCAGTGGAGAGTGCAGTAAATGCCAAGAGTGTTCACTAAATGTTCAATTAGTTCACTTTGTTCATGACATGTCCAGTGGGTCGAGACTGTGGTCTCTTTCACACCTGTCAGAGTGGTGGGAACAGATTCCTACAGCAAGAGGTGTGTTGACATTGTTCAGGTGACACTCATGAGTAATGTAACTGGCGTGGGTCACTGTGTATTGGTAAGTAAGTTGGTGAATAAACTTATTTTTGTTAATACCCGTGCCTTTATGCATTTAAGTTGGCTCGGGATCAGCCAATAGTCTCAAGCACTGACTATAAATTTGGTGTGAGGACTCTTTTGCTACCTGCTAGATATGCTTCCTTACAAAGCAAGTTGCAGAGCGAACGACCTAAGTGAGGAAGGACCGGTATTACTTGTGCAGTAGAAGACCGTCCTGGCCTTCATGTCCATCTGGAATACCTGGACCTTGGCGTTGCTCACGTCTAGTGGGTGTATGTGTTTATTTGTTTGGTTGTTGCAACAATAGCTAGGCAAACATTCGAATCCTCGCCCCAAATAGTGTAAACCCTCACACTCTGCCACCCAACGTGGGGGGTGACTGTGAGGAAGTGTAGAGGGGGTTCATCACTCTGGCTCCCAACGTGGGGGGGTTACTGTGAGGGTGTGTAGAGGGGGTTCATCACTCTGGCTCCCAACGTGGGGGGGGGGGTTACTGTGAGGAAGTGTAGATGGGGTTCATCACTCTGGCTCCCAACGTGGGGGGTTACTGTGAGGAAGTGTAGAGGGGGTTCATCACTCTGGCTCCCAACGTGGGGGGTTACTGTGAGGGTGTGTAGAGTAGGGTCATCACACTCTGGCGCCCAACGTGGGGTTGGGGGGGGGTTACTGTGAGGGTGTGGAGAGGGGGTTCATCACTCTGGTTCCCAATGTGGGAGGGTTACTGTGAGGGTGTGTAGAGGAGGGTCATCACTCTGGTTCCCAACGTGGGGGGTTACTGTGAGAGTGTGTAGAGTAAGGTCATCACACTCTGGCGCCCAACGTGGGGTGGGGGGGGGGGTTACTGTGAGGGTGTGTAGAGGGGGGTCATCACACTCTGGCGCCCAACATGGGGGGGTTACTGTGAGGGTGTGTAGAGGGGGGTCATCACACTCTGGCACCCAACATGGGGGTGTTACTGGGAGGGTGTGTAGAGGGGGGTCATCACACTCTGGCGCCCAACATGGGGGAAGGGTTACTGTGAGGGTGTGTAGAAGGGGTTCAACACTCTGGCACCCAACGTGGGGTGTTACTGTGAGGGTGGTGTAGAAGGGGTTCAACACTCTGGCACCCAACGTGGGGCTAAGAGACCGTCTGTGACGGGTAACAGTAACAATAATTATTATATCTGGTCTGTTACATCCTGATGAACAATATATAGTTTTCTATATATTATTCTTAGATACACATGTTATAATGATATCAACACAACAAACACTTCAGGAGTCTTGTTAGGCATCAACATCAAGGAGCTCCATACACCCAGCGTCATGGCCACAGTACAAGCTCACCGGGCATTTCTTTATTGAAAATTCCAAAATTATCAAAAATATAAATCATTAAATCTCTTGATTTTTTAGTAAATTAGGAATATAATTGTGAAATTAATTACCAGAGGTTCATTGAATGATTGATGAAGATTAAGCCACCTAAGAGGTGATTGATGAAGGTTGAGCCACCCAAGAGGTGACTGATGAAGGTTAGTCACCCAAGAGGTGACTGATGAAGGTTAGTCACCCAAGAGGTGACTGATGAAGGTTAGTCACCCAAGAGGTGACTGATGAAGGTTAGTCACCCAAGAGGTGACTGATGAAGGTTAGTCACCCAAGAGGTGACTGATGTAGGTTTGCCACCCAAGAGGTGACTGATGAAGGTTAGCCACCCAAGAGGTGACTGATGAAGGTTAGCCACCCAAGAGGTGACTGATGAAGGTTAGTCACCCAAGAGGTGACTGATGAAGGTTAGCCACCCAAGAGGTGATTGATGAAGGTTAGCCACCCAAGAGGTGATTGATGAAGGTTAGCCACCCAAGAGGTGACTGATGAAGGTTAGCCACCCAAGAGGTGACTGATGAAGGTTAGCCACCCAAGAGGTGACTGATGAAGGTTAGTCACCCAAGAGGTGACTGATGAAGGTTAGCCACCCAAGAGGTGACTGATGAAGGTTGAGCCACCCAAGAGGTGACTGATGAAAGTTAGCCACCCAAGAGGTGACTGATGAAGGTTGAGCTACCCAAGAGGTGACTGATGAAGGTTAGTCACCCAAGAGGTGACTGATGAAGGCCACCCAAGAGGTGGCACGGGCATGATTAACCCGTAAAATTTACCAGCGATACTCCTCAAAATTCTTACTCTTGACAACATTTGCCTGATTTACCTGAGGGCCATTAACACTAGTGGCATCGACTAGTGACAGTTACTGTTTCGGCGGGTAGGCGGTTCCATGGGTAAATAACCCTGTGGATGAAAAAGCATCTCCTGTTCTCGGTCCTACATAGTAGCTTGTTGAGCTTGAAAGCGTTGCTTCTTGTTTGTGTTACATCTGATCTTCTGAAGAAATTGTCCTGATAAACATCTTCTAAATTGTTCAGTATTTTAAAAGTTTTAATGAGATCCGCCCTGTTATGCCTGGTTTGTAGTGTTGTTAGCCCTGTGGCCTTCAAGCGTTCCTGATACGAAAGTTGACTTTGCTTTGGGATGGCGTTTGTTGCTCGGTGTTGCACCTTCGCCAGAGCAGCTATGTTCTTCTGAAGATAAGGTCTCCATGCTTGGATACAGTAATCCAAATATGGCGCACCAGAGATTTATACAGTTGAACCATTATCTTCTTTTCCTTGAAGTCGAAGGTATGCTTGATTATTCCAAGTGTTTGGTTAGCTTTTCTGACTGCTGCACACACATGTTGTGTAACTTTTAATGAGTGGTGTATTTTGACTCCAAGATCCTTTTCTTCATCAATCTGTTGTAATGTAATGCTATTAATTTGGTAGTTGTGGCGTGGGTTGACACATTTGTCGATATTAAAAAGAATTTCCCAGTCTTCTAACCATTTGTGGAATTCATGTAGATCTCTTTGTAAAGTTTCAATATTATTATCATTTTCCATTTTACCATAAATCTTTGTGTCGTCTGCAAATTTGATGATATGGTTTGTAATATTCTCATCTATGTCATTGATGTAAATGACAAAAAGGGTTGGCCCTAAAATAGACCCTTGTCGCACCCCCACATACCACATTTCTCCAGTCAGATTCATTCCCATTTAGTACGACCCTTTGTTTTCTATGTTTCAACCATTGTTTTATCCATTCTAATATTTTACTTTTTATTTCATGTGCCTTGTAATTTCTTTGTTAGTCTTTCATGTGGTACCTCATTAAAGGCTTTAGCAAAATTTATATATACTACATCCACCGGAAGTCTTTTGTCTGAGTAGCTGGTTACCGTTTCCAAAAATATGAGCCCTGTAGGGCAGGATCAATTTTTAACAAACCCATGTTGCGTCGATTATACTAGCAACCCGTCCTCTTAAAAATAATGTCGCTTTTCGCTTGTATGTGTGTTATTGCCAAAAATGGACATAATTTTTATTGAAATCAGCTCACGAAAGTGATGTACTGTCCCGTTTTCTGTTTGAGTCTTCTGGCTTACTCGGAAATGTTAGGAGAGGAAACTTTAAATTAAAATTTTTCAAGACTTTTGAAACTTACGGAGAATGTCCTGCCCACCTAACCTACCAGAGGACCCTTAACTTCCTGTTTTGGAAAAAAAAAATCCTAAATTTATTTTCCATTTTTTCCATTTTCAAATTACATCCATGTTCGGTCATATGGGCAAACGACCAATTCAGCCTTAATTTGTGAGAAGACAGGTTGTAGATTGTTCACTGAAATATAGTGATTGATTCCCTCTGAGAATTCTCTCCATGAGCAGGCAGATGTGTGATTTCAAGCTGATCGAATGGTAGTTAGTTTTCTGCCGAGCTCATTCTGCTTTTTTTTTTAAAATAGGGGTAATATATGCATATTAACAATCTAGGGGGACTCCCCCTTGGTCCAGAGAATATGTGAAAAGTAATTTCAGTGGTAGGCACAGTTCTTCTGCCAGTTCCTTTAAGACTTTGGATTGGATTCCGTCCACACCTGATTCGATTTTGGCTTTGGAGTTTTTTAGTTTATCAATGTTCTTCCTGATTATGTCACATGTTATGGTTACATTACTAAATTCATTCTTTTGAACTTCAAACATTTATGTGTGTGATGGGATGTCATCTAACCTTTCTAGTGTGAACACTGATGTAAAATATTCATTCAGAGTATTTGCTGCCCCTTTATCGTCTATTATAAGTTGGCAAGTCATTTGTCTTTACTTCTTATATAAAACTATTTTGGATCTTTCTTTATGTTTTGGGCACGTTTTTCTTCATAGTTCCTTTTGACTGATCTGATTTCCTGGGTAGCTGAGACTAGTGCCCTTTTATATATCTCATAATCAATTAGGTCTGTCATGGATTTATACCTTCTACAGAGGTTCCTCTTAGTTATCAATGCTTATTTTACTGCCTGAATCATCCATCTAATTCCTTTTCTTTTCCTTCTCTTTGTTGGCACATATTTTTGAACGAGTTCCATGATGACTTTCTTAAAGTTTTGCCATGATGCTTCCATGCCATGCTCACACATCAGCTCCCTCCAGGAGATGTTTTTTCTGTTCCTTTCTCATTCCTTGATAGTCTCCTCGATGGTAATCTAGAAATTCATCATCATGAACCTTTGTGGGGTTTCTGTATTAGTATTTCATCATAAAATATGGTGATCACAAGAGGGGGGTTAGCTTTTCCCATACCTGAATTTGACCAATCATGCCCTCTTCTGATGTTAGTACAAGATCTAGTATGCTGTTACCCCGTGTGGGCTCTACCAGTTGTTGTATGAGCCCTGTACCAGATCAAGAAATTGTTTTCGTGCTTGTGATATTAGATTTACCCAATATATGGTTAAAATCCCCATTATTAGGGTTTGGGTTTTTCATGCCACATTGATCACATTATGCAGATCAGCAACATCCGCTGCTGGTGCTGTGTCAGCCCTGTAACATACTCCCACTGTCATTTTGCTACCATCTTGAGTTAGTATGTTGCAACATACCGACTCTGAGGATCCCATTGTGTTGAGTTCCTCATTGTTAGTTGCATGAAGGTCCTCTTTCACATACAGCATCACACCAACCTGCTCCTGTTGTTCTGTGCTTTCTGAATGGTGAATGGTATTCCGGGTGATGGAATTCACCTATTATGTCTTCTCGGCCCCGTGTTTCAGTGATTCCAATACGGCCCCGTATTTCACTGATGATGATGATGATGTCGGGAGTTTCAGCCTCAACATATGCAAATAATGAGTCAAATTTATTCACTAGGCTTCTGGCATTTGTGTAGAAACAATTTAAAATGCTGACGTTGTTCCTGGGGGCTGAGAGATTGTTCCTGGGGGCTGAGAGATTGTTCCTGGGGGCTGAGAGATTGTTCCTGGGGGCTGAGAGATTGTTCCTGGGGGCTGAGAGATTGTTCCTGGGGGCTGAGAGATTGTTCCTGTGTTTAGCACATTCCAATTCTGTACGTTTTCGCTCTCGTTCTGAGCATGTTTGTCCGACATATTAAGAGTTAGTTCTGCTTGGCAGGGTGAATGACTACGTCCTCTTCTCCATCTACTATCCGGATAGTAGGGATAGTAGATGGAGGAGAGGCTGTTTTTAGTGAGGTCAGTGGTCTTTGTGTGATAGTATATGTTGATGTCCATGTTTTGGTTAGTTGTTGGGTCTTGCATTACTTTACGGGTTATTTCATTATTTTTTCCTCTTTCTTATATTCACTTTGCCTGGTGGATTTGTAATATAAATTTTTTGGAGGTGTTGTAGTTTCTGTTTTTGGTTGAGGGTTGTACCATCGGTCCAGGTGTCATCTTATAGTAGTGTTTATATTATGGTTACCATGGTTATTGTTCACCAACACCTGCGTTATTCTTTTAAACTCCCTACTCATGTCGCTGCAATCAGAGCAGTGGGTAAGAGCTCGACAAATATAAGCGTTGAGAATACTGGCTTTGTATCTTTGTGGACACTCACTCCTACAATTTAAGCATAATCCTTTGTAGGCTTGGTATATACGCTGGTGCTTAGATATGCTTAGAGACAAACACAGAAGCATATATAATAATAATCTAGAAGTTTTATTGAGTGGATTCTAGCAGTAAAGGAGTTCTGCAGGCTCTCCAGGTAGGCAATTTCTCCAGCTTTGAAAGGGGCTGTCATTGTGCAACAGTATTCCGTGCTAGAGAGCATTAGTGTCTTTTTTTTTTTTTTTTTTTTTTTTTTTATTATGAGATATATACAAGAGTTGTTACATTCTTGTACAGCCACAAGTACGCGTAGCGTTTCGGGCAAGTCCCTGGAATACGATCCCCTGCCGCGAAGAATCGTTTGAATAGGTCTTGAATAGGTGTCATCATAGGTATGGTAGCTCTTGCTTGAAAGGTTCTTGTTACCCAACCTGTCATTTTCTTGCAGTTTTGATGGGTAATTTATTGTGTTCTTTAAAGGTAAGGTCTTCTGCCATGATTACACCCAATCTAGCTTTTTTTTGTTATATGGTATGATTTGACTGCGTTTTGTACATAGTTTCCGTTTTTATATTTTTTTTTTTTTTTCATAAAGCAGGAGCTGGAACTTATCTTCATTAAATACCATAATATTTTCTGTGGGTCATTGAAAGACCTGATTTACATCAGACTGGATGTTTGCTGTGTCCTCAATGTTGTCTACTGTAATAAAATCTTAGTGTCATCTGCAAAGGATGAAATGACACTATACTTTGTCTTGGGCTGTATCCGATAGGAGAATGATAACGAGTGCTGAAGATAGCACAGTACCTTGGGCGACTGAGCTCTTCGTGGTTGATGGTCAGGATTTTACTTTGTTGACTATTACACTCTAAAATCTGTTCGGAAATTGTAGATCAACCTGCCTATTTTTCCGGTAATTCCTTTTGAACGCATTGGTGACATTTGTCGAAGACTTTTGCGAAATCTGTGTAAATTACATCAATCTTTTTTGCTTGTCTTCCATGGCATCTTAGGCCGTGTCATAGTGGTCCAGCAACTGTGACAAGCAAGAGTGCCCTGTTCTGAAACCATGTTGTACAGGGTTATGGAGATGCTGTGATTCCATGTATTTTGTGATCTTACTTCTTAGCACTTTTTCAAAGATTTTTATGATGTGTGATGTTAGTGCTATCGGTCTGTAATTTGTTGTCTCTGCTTTACTCCCACATTTATATATTGGTGCTATCTCTGCTGTTTTTAGTATGCCAGGGATAACACCTGTATCTAAGCTGTGTCTCCAAAGAATGTTAAGGGCTTGCGATATTTTGTTTTACAATTCTTGATGAATATGGAGTTCCAGGAATCAGGGTCTTGTTCAGAGTACGCAGGCATACTGGTTATGGCTACTTCAAAATCCAGAGGGGTTAGGGTGATATCTGATATATGATGGTATCACATTCATGAAGCAGCCCGTCCTATGGTTTTCCAACGTCAGGAAATTGTCGTACTAAATTGTCCTATCCTAACCTACCAGAGGACCCAAAACAGAAAACGAAACAGTATGTAAATTTTGCAAGCCGCTGCAATTTTCTAGTCCGAACATTTTTGGCCTTAGGTAAAGTATGCGTCAAAATGCGACGCTCTATTAGGAGGACGGGTTGCAGAAGAATTCGTTTGGGTTATCAATCTTCATTGTGTTTAAGGGCTCACTGTAAACGTACTGTTGTCGTACTGTTGCCTCAGTATTTCATTCATTTTTTTTTGTTGTCATCTGTGAAAATTCCATCTACTTGTGCTGGGGCCCAATACTAGATGTAGTTTTTTCTATATTTTTCATAGCAGAAAAATATTTCGGATTCCTCTCTATTTCACTGAAAGCCTTTTTACAGTAAAGTGCTTATGCCACTAAAGTCCCCAGTTACCCTTCACATGTGTCTACGGCCGTTATACCACCGTGTAGATATATGATATCATACCATCACAGACGTTACACTACTGCTTTGCATCAACCAGGGTCATCGCACCCCCAACATATTACCACATAACGTAATGCTTAGCATTACGTTATGTGGTAACGTATTTACCTGTCTCAACATTACCTGTCAGCGGATTCAGAGCTGACAGGTCCACCATCGACATGGTCTTTTCCCTCAGACAACTGCAGGAGAAATGCAGGGAACAGAAGCAGCCACTCTTCGTAGCCTTCATAGATCTGACAAAGGCCTTCGACCTCGTCAGCAGGGATGTCCTGTTCAAGATCCTCCCCAAGATCGGATGCCCACCCAGGCTCCTCAGCATCATCAGATCTTTCCATGAGAACATGAGGGGCACCGTGGTCTTTGATGGCCTAACATCAGACGCCTTTGACATCCGAAGTGGAGTAAAGCTGGGCTGCGTACTGGCTCCAACCCTATTCGGGAATTTCTTCGCAGTTATGCTGCAGCACGCCTTCGGATCTGTCACGGAAGGCGTTTACCTCTGGACCAGGTCGGATGGAAAGCATTTTAACCTCGCCAAGCTGAGAGCCAAGACAAAGGTACTGCTGAGGTGTCCGCGCGACTTCCTTTTTGCCGACGACGCAGCAGTCACTGCCCACTCAGCCGAAGACCTCCAACAGCTCATGACCCGCTTCAGCGAGGCCTCTCAGGCTTTCGGACTCACCATCAGCCTGAAGAAAACACAAGTCATGGTACAAGGAGTGGACTCCCCACCTGACATCGGCATCTCCATTTCCAAACTGGAAGTCGTTTACGACTTCGTGTACTTGGGCTCCACAATCTCTGACTCTCTCTCTCTCTTGATACGGAGCTAAACAAACGCATCGGTAAGGCATCTACTACCATGTCCAGACTGACAAAGAGAGTGTGGGCCAACAATAGGCTAACTGACTATACTAAGATTCAGATTTACAGAGCCTGTGTCCTGAGCACTCTCCTTTATGGCAGTGAGTCTTGGACACTCCGCGCCCGTCAGGAAAGACGGCTGAATGCCTACCACATGCGCTGCCTTCGACACATCTTGGACATCACCTGGCAGGACAAGGTGACGAACAACAACGTCTTGGGGAGAGCAAGAATCACCAGCATGTACACAATGCTTAAACAGAGACGAATGCGCTGGCTCGGGCACGTTGTGCGAATAGGCGACAGCAGGATCCCCAAGGATCTCCTGTACGGAGAGCTGATGCAGGGAAAGCGTCCAACTGGCAAGACCCATTTACGGTACAAAGACGTATGCAAGAGGGCCCTGAAAGCCATGGACGTCGATCTTGCTATATGGGAGACACTGGCTGCAGACCGTTCAGCCAGGGGCAGTCTGTTCAAAGAGGTCTCTCCAAGTTCGAGGAGTCACTTGCCTAGGAATCGGAGGCAAAGAGACAGAGAAGGAAAGCTGGTAGCCAGGAAGACAGACCAGAATCGGACTTCGTTTGTGCTCGGTGTGGGAGCCACTCTCGGATTGGCCTCATCAGTCACACCAGACGCTGCTCCAGGATTGACAACTAGGGCGCAACTCCAGAGTCTTCCGAGACTGAAGGATGCCTACTACTGCCTACTACTAATGCTCAGCATGATGACGTAAGGGATGCCACCATATGTCAACACCAAGGCCGGTAATCCAGTACCTTGGATCGACAAACTACCCCCCGATCCCAATATTGAAGGTCATTATACCACCACATAGGCCTTTCTTCGCTACAACTAGGGATAAATATTTTTAGGAGAAATATCGCCTCTAATATTTTTGGGAGTCACACCATTAAACACCTGTGGGAAAAAACTCCCACATCAGCTATAAACTGTCAATGCAACAGGTAGAAATAAATTGGCCCTGGGTGTGTTAATTCCATTATAAGTAAACACATTGTTAGTCATAAATAATTGAACACACTTTACTCCAGAAAACGGGTTTAATTTCCACGCGTCGTTATCATCTCGTCACATAAACCAGTTTAGATAATGTTACACTAAAATCATCAGTCTCAGGACTGAAACTAAAATAAATTAATTTACTAACTAATATGTCAATAAAGATTTGACATCTAACCCATTCCTCCTCTTTCCAAAACTCAATGAAGACGAGTTGATTATGTTGCCGAGGCAGGAGAAGGAGGGCAGACATTGTTGTTGTCTGTGGAACTTCAGCAGCGAAAGAGCGGACCTCTCACAACACAGAAAATTACTCCAGTGAGTTCCAGAATGCAGCGTAACTTACATTCGTCACTATTTGTGTCCAAGACTTGAAAGCAGTAAGGAAAGTGCCGAGTTCGGTTTATCTAATATTACATAATTTTTGGCCATTAATATGTTTCTAGGATTAAATCATACCCATCACGGGTATGCCGGGGGGCATCCGATCCCACAATCGTCTTCGCCCCTAAATCAACAACAACAACAATAATACGTTAGTTTTCTTCCTTCCCAACATTACAGGCTAATCTATATAAATAAAAATGTAAATGTTCGCTTGCTTAGAGTCATTAATCTCCTAAAATTCTTCACCAATTGCCTTTAAATTTTCGCACAATGTTCCATTCGAATCCGAGCTGGTTTTTATATACATACTATATTGATCTTACGTCTATGACGGGAAAAACATGCATTTTTTTGAAAACTGTGTTTTCATGTATTTTTCATGTGAGGGAAATCTTCGAAACCTCTTTACCGATTGTTCTGAAATCTTGCCACAACGTTGCATTCGAACAGGCGCGTGTTGTTGTATGCTTACTATATACATGCCTCACCTGTAACAGGGAAAAAACATGCATTTTTGGAAAAAACAGCGCAATCTGTTGGACATAAGAGCATCACACGCTGTAATCTCCCAAAATTCTTCACCGATTGCTTTGAAATTTTGATACAACGTTCCATTTGAATATGCGCATGTTTTTATATACCTACTATATACATGCCACACCTTTGACAGGTAAAAAACATGTTGTAAAAAAAAAAGCGCCATCTGTTGCACGTAATAGCAACACCCGCTATACTAAATATGTTACATATTCCATTTCAATGTTTCCGATAGCATTGAAAAAATTAATTTTCATAGATTTTTATTTATTTTTATTTTTATTTAATTATTTTGTGTCACATTGCATTGGAATTGAGCTGTGATGTTTACCATACCGTTCATTTTGTGAGTATAAGTATAAATGCCACACCCGTGACAGATAAAAACATGCTATTTTTGAAAAACAGTGCCATCTGTTACACGTAAGAGCAATGCACGCTATGTTACAATTCCATTTCAATGTTTGCAATTTCATTGATAAATTTATTTTTCATAGATTTCGATTTATTTTCATTTTTATTTGTTTATTTTGTGCGACATTGCATTGGAATTGAGCTGTGTTGTTTACCATACTGTTCATTTCGTGATTATACTTTATTTTTTTATTTTTTCATTGTTTTTGTTTTCGTTTAATAACTGTTTTTTTCTTATATTTCAGTGATGGGAACATCAGATCATTTGATCCCAATTTTCTGATGGGAACATCAAATCATTTGGGAATGCATTGGGCGAGGGAGTGGGGGATGGTTGGGAGGACGAGGGGATAGGGGAGGGGGTAATGTTGGGGAGGACGAGGTGATGGGGGAGTGGGGGATGGTGTGAATGAGGGGACAGGGGAATGGAGAATGGTGGGGAGGATAAGGAAACAGGAGAGTGGAGGATGGTGGGGAGGACGAGGGGATGGGGGAGGGTAAGGAATGGTAGGGAGGACGAGGGGACGGGCGAGTGGGAGATGGTGGAGAGGACGAGGGGACGTTTTAGTGGGGAATGGTTAGGAGGACGAGGGGATGGTGAGGAGGACAAAGAACGGGGGAAGGAGGGAATGGTGGGGAGGATGAGGGAGTGGGGAATGGTTGGGAGGGTAAGGGGACAGAAGGAGGGGGGAGTGAGGAATAGTTGGGAGGAGGTGTGAATGGTGGGAAGGACTGGGAGACAGGGAAAGGTTGCTGTGGCTGCAATGCTGAGCCACAGCATAGTGTGGCCGGGTACAGCTAGTTCATTAATAATCTCCTAAATTTCATGTGTAACACCTGTGCTTTACACGTTATCGTCAATGTTTACAGTGTAACTTGTTGGAAGGTAAATTGTGACCACGTGAACCATCAGTAGAGCTGGTTCAGCCTAAGACCACGCTGACGCCATTAATACATGTCCCAGGACAACCCGTTCTCGCACTTTCATATAGTCAATATTGACTTATTAAATACGTGCATATGTGACATACTAAACATATTAGTTTACCTTGAAAAGCTTCATAGAAAACACTGACCTTACCTAACCTTCTTAGTATGTTAAGATAAGCATCTTATTGCTTCGTAATTACAATTATTACTTAACCTATACCTATAATAGGTTAAGTAATAATTGCAATTACAAAGCAATAAGATGCTTATCATAACATACTAAGAAGGTTAGGTAAGGTCGGTGTTTTCTATGAAGCTTTTCAAGGTAAAGTAGTATGTTTAGTATGTCACATATGCACGTATTTAATAAGTCAATATTGACTGAAAGAAAGTGCGAGAACGGGTTGCCCAGGACCATGCGGACACCAACGATACCTGTCCAGTATGAGGTACAGGCGTCCGAGGGTGTCTCATGTTGGATCACCAGCCTACACTACCGAATCAGCTGAGAACGCTTGAAATTATAATTAATATATAAATTATAACTTTTAAATCATAACTAATATATAAATTATAACTTTAAATTATAACTAATATATATATTATAACTTTGAAATTATAAGTAATAAATAAATTATAACTTATAAATTATAACTAATTTTAATTAAAGCTTGTAGTTGTATTACTATCTATTTAATTACAGTTTAGTATATAAATTTATGTCAACCGTTTCATTATGGTGTTAGAAACTGAATTATGCCCCCCCCCAAAAAAAAAAGTGTAAAGGGAGGTTAACAAGTGATAATAAATTATAAAAATACAGTCCATTCACAAGTAATAAGTAAGTAATAAATACCATTAAATACAATCGCTTGAACTAATAATCAAATCAATCACCGGTAGGTGATTGTATTATGAGGTTGAGTACAACCTCATAACACCATTTTGAGTTTTCGCACCAGTTGTAGCACCAGTGAGTTCAACCATAGTTGTCACACCATTGAGTTCAACCATAGTTGTCACACCATTGAGTTCAACCATAGTTATCGCACCATTGAGTACAACCACAGTTGTCGCACCATTGAGTAAAACCACAGTTGTCGCACCATTGAGTACAACCATAGTTGTCGCACCATTGAGTAAAACCACAGTTGTCGCACCATTGAGTACAACCATAGTTATCGCACCATTGAGTACAACCATAGTTGTCACACCATTGAGTTCAACCATAGTTATCGCACCATTGAGTACAACCACAGTTGTCGCACCATTGAGTAAAACCACAGTTGTCGCACCATTGAGTACAACCATAGTTGTCGCACCATTGAGTACAACCATAGTTGTCACACCATTGAGTTCAACCATAGTTATCCCACCATTGAGTACAACCACAGTTGTCGCACCATTGAGTACAACCACAGTTGTCGCACCATTGAGTAAAACCACAGTTGTCGCACCATTGAGTACAACCACAGTTGTCGCACCATTGAGTAAAACCACAGTTGTCGCACCATTGAGTACAACCACAGTTGTCGCACCATTGAGTTCAACCACAGTTATCGCACCATTGAGTACAACCATAGTTGTCGCACTATTGAGTACAACCAGAGTTGTCGCACTATTGAGTACAACCACAGTTGAGTACAACCACAGTTGTTGCACCATTGAGTACAACCACAGTTGTCGCACCATTGAGTACAAACACAGTTGTCGCACTATTGAGTACAACCACAGTTGTCACACTATTGAGTGCAACCACAGTTATCGCACAATCGAGTACTACCACAGTTGTCGCACTATTGAGTACACCCACAGTTGTCGCACTATTGAGTACTACCACAGTTGTCGCACTATTGAGTACTACCACAGTTGTCGCACTATTGAGTACAACCACAGTTGTCGCACTATTGAGTACTACCACAGTTGTCGCACTAATGAGTCCTACCACAGTTGTCGCACTATTGAGTACTACCACAGTTGTCGCAGTATTGAGTACAACCACAGTTGTCGCACCATTGAGTACTACAACAGTTGTCGCACAATTGAGTACAACCACAGTTGTAGCACTATTGAGTACAACCACAGTTCTCGCACCATTGAGTACTACCACAGTTGTCGCACAATTGAGTACAACCACAGTTGTCACACTATTGAGTACAACCACAGTTGAATACAACCACAGTTATCGCACAATTGAGTACAACCACAGTTATCGCACCATTGAGTACAACCACAGTTGTCGCACCATTGAATACAACCACAGTTGTCACACCATTGAGTACAACCGCAGTTGTCGCACTATTGAGTACAACCACAGTTGTCGCACCATTGAGTACATCCACAGTTGTCGCACCATTGAGTACAACCACAGTTGTCACACCATTGAGTACAACTGCAGTTGTCCTACTATTCAGTACAACCACAGTTGTCACACTATTGAGAACAACCACAGTTGAATACAACCACAGTTATCGCACAATTGAGTACAACCACAGTTGTTGCACTATTGAGTACTACCACAGTTGTCACACTATTGAGTACAACCACAGTTGTCGCACTATTGAGTACAACCACAGTTGTCGCACTATTGAGTACAACCACAGTTGTCGCACTATTGAGTACAACCACAGTAGTCGCACCATTGAATACAACCACAGTTGTCACACCATTGAGTACAACCGCAGTTGTCGCACTATTGAGTACAACCACAGTTGTCGCACCATTGAGTACAACCACAGTTGTCGCACTATTGAGTACAACCACAGTTGTCGCACTATTGAGTACAACCACAGTTGTCGCACCATTGAGTACAACCACAGTTGTCGCACCATTGAGTACAACCACATTTGTCGCACCATTGAATACAACCACAGTTGTCACACCATTGAGTACAACCGCAGTTGTCGCACTATTGAGTACAACCACAGTTGTTGCACCATTGAGTACATCCACAGTTGTCCCACCATTGAGTACAACCACAGTTGTCACACCATTGAGTACAACTGCAGTTGTCCTACTATTGAGTACAACCACAGTTGTCGCACCATTGAGTACAACCACAGTTGTTGCACTGTTGAGTACAACCACAGTTGTTGCACCATTGAGTACAACCATAGTTGTTGCACCAATGAGTACAACCACAGTTGTCACACCATTGAGTACAACCGCAGTTGTCCAACTATTGAGTACAACCACAGTTGTCGCACTATTGAGTACAACCACAGTTGTCGCACTATTGAGTACAACCACAGTTGTCGCACTATTGAGTACAACCACAGTTGTCGCACTATTGAGTACAACCACAGTTGTTGCACCATTGAGTACAACCATAGTTGTTGCACCATTGAGTACAACCACAGTTGTCACACCATTGAGTACAACCGCAGTTGTCCTACTATTGAGTACAACCACAGTTGTCGCACCATTGAGTACAACCATAGTTGTCGCACCATTGAGTACAACCACAGTTGTCACACTATTGAGTACAACCGCAGTTGTCCTACTATTGAGTACAACCACAGTTGTCGCACCATTGAGTACAACCACATTTGGCGCACTATTGAGTACAACCACAGTTGTCGCACCATTGAGTACAACCACAGTTGTCGCACTATTGAGTACAACCAAATTTGTCGCACAATTGAGTACAACCACAGTTGTCGCACTATTGAGTACAACCACAGTTGTCGCACTATTGAGTACAACCACAGTTGTCGCACTATTGAGAACAACCACAGTTGTCGCACCATTGAGTTCAACCATAGTTATCGCACCATTGAGTACAACCACAGTTGTCGCACCATTGAGTACAACCACAGTTGTCGCACCATTGAGTAAAACCACAGTTGTCGCACCATTGAGTACAACCACAGTTGTCGCACCATTGAGTAAAACCACAGTTGTCGCACCATTGAGTACAACCACAGTTGTCGCACCATTGAGTTCAACCACAGTTATCGCACCATTGAGTACAACCATAGTTGTCGCACTATTGAGTACAACCAGAGTTGTCGCACTATTGAGTACAACCACAGTTGAGTACAACCACAGTTGTTGCACCATTGAGTACAACCACAGTTGTCGCACCATTGAGTACAAACAAAGTTGTCGCACTATTGAGTACAACCACAGTTGTCACACTATTGAGTACAACCACAGTTGAATACAACCACAGTTATCGCACAATTGAGTACTACCACAGTTGTCGCACTATTGAGTACACCCACAGTTGTCGCACTATTGAGTACTACCACAGTTGTCGCACTATTGAGTACTACCACAGTTGTCGCACTATTGAGTACAACCACAGTTGTCGCACTATTGAGTACTACCACAGTTGTCGCACTAATGAGTCCTACCACAGTTGTCGCACTATTGAGTACTACCACAGTTGTCGCAGTATTGAGTACAACCACAGTTGTCGCACCATTGAGTACTACAACAGTTGTCGCACAATTGAGTACAACCACAGTTGTCACACTATTGAGTACAACCACAGTTGAATACAACCACAGTTATCGCACAATTGAGTACAACCACAGTTATCGCACCATTGAGTACAACCACAGTTGTCGCACCATTGAATACAACCACAGTTGTCACACCATTGAGTACAACCGCAGTTGTCGCACTATTGAGTACAACCACAGTTGTCGCACCATTGAGTACATCCACAGTTGTCGCACCATGTAGTACAACCACAGTTGTCACACCATTGAGTACAACTGCAGTTGTCCTACTATTGAGTACAACCACAGTTGTCACACTATTGAGAACAACCACAGTTGAATACAACCACAGTTATCGCACAATTGAGTACAACCACAGTTGTTGCACTATTGAGTACTACCACAGTTGTCACACTATTGAGTACAACCCCAGTTGTCGCACTATTGAGTACAACCACAGTTGTCGCACTATTGAGTACAACCACAGTTGTCGCACTATTGAGTACAACCACAGTAGTCGCACCATTGAATACAACCACAGTTGTCACACCATTGAGTACAACCGCAGTTGTCGCACTATTGAGTACAACCACAGTTGTCGCACCATTGAGTACAACCACAGTTGTCGCACTATTGAGTACAACCACAGTTGTCGCACTATTGAGTACAACCACAGTTGTCGCACCATTGAGTACAACCACAGTTGTCGCACCATTGAGTACAACCACATTTGTCGCACCATTGAATACAACCACAGTTGTCACACCATTGAGTACAACCGCAGTTGTCGCACTATTGAGTACAACCACAGTTGTTGCACCATTGAGTACATCCACAGTTGTCCCACCATTGAGTACAACCACAGTTGTCACACCATTGAGTACAACTGCAGTTGTCCTACTATTGAGTACAACCACAGTTGTCGCACAATTGAGTACAACCACAGTTGTCGCACTATTGAGTACAACCACAGTTGTCGCACTATTGAGTACAACCACAGTTGTCGCACTATTGAGAACAACCACAGTTGTCGCACCATTGAGTTCAACCATAGTTATCGCACCATTGAGTACAACCACAGTTGTCGCACCATTGAGTACAACCACAGTTGTCGCACCATTGAGTAAAACCACAGTTGTCGCACCATTGAGTACAACCACAGTTGTCGCACCATTGAGTAAAACCACAGTTGTCGCACCATTGAGTACAACCACAGTTGTCGCACCATTGAGTTCAACCACAGTTATCGCACCATTGAGTACAACCATAGTTGTCGCACTATTGAGTACAACCAGAGTTGTCGCACTATTGAGTACAACCACAGTTGAGTACAACCACAGTTGTTGCACCATTGAGTACAACCACAGTTGTCGCACCATTGAGTACAAACACAGTTGTCGCACTATTGAGTACAACCACAGTTGTCACACTATTGAGTACAACCACAGTTGAATACAACCACAGTTATCGCACAATTGAGTACTACCACAGTTGTCGCACTATTGAGTACACCCACAGTTGTCGCACTATTGAGTACTACCACAGTTGTCGCACTATTGAGTACTACCACAGTTGTCGCACTATTGAGTACAACCACAGT
Source organism: Procambarus clarkii (assembly GCF_040958095.1). Lineage (NCBI taxonomy): Eukaryota > Metazoa > Arthropoda > Malacostraca > Decapoda > Cambaridae > Procambarus > Procambarus clarkii. The sequence goes on along the minus strand of NC_091169.1, from coordinate 12,436,058 downwards.
TGTCGCACTATTGAGTACTACCACAGTTGTCGCACTAATGAGTCCTACCACAGTTGTCGCACTATTGAGTACTACCACAGTTGTCGCAGTATTGAGTACAACCACAGTTGTCGCACCATTGAGTACTACAACAGTTGTCGCACAATTGAGTACAACCACAGTTGTCACACTATTGAGTACAACCACAGTTGAATACAACCACAGTTATCGCACAATTGAGTACAACCACAGTTATCGCACCATTGAGTACAACCACAGTTGTCGCACCATTGAATACAACCACAGTTGTCACACCATTGAGTACAACCGCAGTTGTCGCACTATTGAGTACAACCACAGTTGTCGCACCATTGAGTACATCCACAGTTGTCGCACCATGTAGTACAACCACAGTTGTCACACCATTGAGTACAACTGCAGTTGTCCTACTATTGAGTACAACCACAGTTGTCACACTATTGAGAACAACCACAGTTGAATACAACCACAGTTATCGCACAATTGAGTACAACCACAGTTGTTGCACTATTGAGTACTACCACAGTTGTCACACTATTGAGTACAACCCCAGTTGTCGCACTATTGAGTACAACCACAGTTGTCGCACTATTGAGTACAACCACAGTTGTCGCACTATTGAGTACAACCACAGTAGTCGCACCATTGAATACAACCACAGTTGTCACACCATTGAGTACAACCGCAGTTGTCGCACTATTGAGTACAACCACAGTTGTCGCACCATTGAGTACAACCACAGTTGTCGCACTATTGAGTACAACCACAGTTGTCGCACTATTGAGTACAACCACAGTTGTCGCACCATTGAGTACAACCACAGTTGTCGCACCATTGAGTACAACCACATTTGTCGCACCATTGAATACAACCACAGTTGTCACACCATTGAGTACAACCGCAGTTGTCGCACTATTGAGTACAACCACAGTTGTTGCACCATTGAGTACATCCACAGTTGTCCCACCATTGAGTACAACCACAGTTGTCACACCATTGAGTACAACTGCAGTTGTCCTACTATTGAGTACAACCACAGTTGTCGCACCATTGAGTACAACCACAGTTGTTGCACTGTTGAGTACAACCACAGTTGTTGCACCATTGAGTACAACCATAGTTGTTGCACCAATGAGTACAACCACAGTTGTCACACCATTGAGTACAACCGCAGTTGTCCAACTATTGAGTACAACCACAGTTGTCGCACTATTGAGTACAACCACAGTTGTCGCACTATTGAGTACAACCACAGTTGTCGCACTATTGAGTACAACCACAGTTGTCGCACTATTGAGTACAACCACAGTTGTTGCACCATTGAGTACAACCATAGTTGTTGCACCATTGAGTACAACCACAGTTGTCACACCATTGAGTACAACCGCAGTTGTCCTACTATTGAGTACAACCACAGTTGTCGCACCATTGAGTACAACCATAGTTGTTGCACCATTGAGTACAACCACAGTTGTCACACTATTGAGTACAACCGCAGTTGTCCTACTATTGAGTACAACCACAGTTGTCGCACTATTGAGTACAACCACATTTGGCGCACTATTGAGTACAACCACAGTTGTCGCACTATTGAGTACAACCACAGTTGTCGCACTATTGAGTACAACCAAATTTGTCGCACAATTGAGTACAACCACAGTTGTCGCACTATTGAGTACAACCACAGTTGTCGCACTATTGAGTACAACCACAGTTGTCGCACTATTGAGAACAACCACAGTTGTCGCACCATTGAGTACAACCACAGTTGTTGCACTATTGAGTACAACCACAGTTGATGCACCATTGAGTACAACCACAGTTGTCGCACCATTGAGTACAACCACATTTGTCGCACCATTGAATACAACCACAGTTGTCACACCATTGAGTACAACCGCAGTTGTCGCACTATTGAGTACAACCACAGTTGTTGCACCATTGAGTACATCCACAGTTGTCCCACCATTGAGTACAACCACAGTTGTCACACCATTGAGTACAACTGCAGTTGTCCTACTATTGAGTACAACCACAGTTGTCGCACCATTGAGTACAACCACAGTTGTTGCACTGTTGAGTACAACCACAGTTGTTGCACCATTGAGTACAACCATAGTTGTTGCACCAATGAGTACAACCACAGTTCTCACACCATTGAGTACAACCGCAGTTGTCCAACTATTGAGTACAACCACAGTTGTCGCACTATTGAGTACAACCACAGTTGTCGCACTATTGAGTACAACCACAGTTGTCGCACTATTGAGTACAACCACAGTTGTCGCACTATTGAGTACAACCACAGTTGTCGCACTATTGAGAACAACCACAGTTGTCGCACCATTGAGTACAACCACAGTTGTTGCACTATTGAGTACAACCACAGTTGACGCACCATTGAGTACAACCACAGTTGTCGCACCATTGAGTACAACCACATTTGTCGCACCATTGAATACAACCACAGTTGTCACACCATTGAGTACAACCGCAGTTGTAGCACTATTGAGTACAACCACAGTTGTTGCACCATTGAGTACATCCACAGTTGTCCCACCATTGAGTACAACCACAGTTGTCACACCATTGAGTACAACTGCAGTTGTCCTACTATTGAGTACAACCACAGTTGTCGCACCATTGAGTACAACCACAGTTGTTGCACTGTTGATTACAACCATAGTTGTTGCACCAATGAGTACAACCACAGTTGTCACACCATTGAGTACAACCGCAGTTGTCCAACTATTGAGTACAACCACAGTTGTCGCACTATTGAGTACAACCACAGTTGTCGCACTATTGAGTGCAACCACAGTTGTCGCACTATTGAGTACAACCACAGTTGTCGCACTATTGAGTACAACCACAGTTGTTGCACCATTGAGTACAACCATAGTTGTTGCACCATTGAGTACAACCACAGTTGTCACACCATTGAGTACAACCGCAGTTGTCCTACTATTGAGTACAACCACAGTTGTCGCACCATTGAGTACAACCATAGTTGTTGCACCATTGAGTACAACCACAGTTGTCACACTATTGAGTACAACCGCAGTTGTCCTACTATTGAGTACAACCACAGTTGTCGTACTATTGAGTACAACCACATTTGGCGCACTATTGAGTACAACCACAGTTGTCGCACTATTGAGTACAACCACAGTTGTCGCACTATTGAGTACAACCAAATTTGTCGCACAATTGAGTACAACCACAGTTGTCGCACTATTGAGTACAACCACAGTTGTCGCACTATTGAGTACAACCACAGTTGTCGCACTATTGAGAACAACCACAGTTGTCGCACCATTGAGTACAACCACAGTAGTCGCACCATTGAATACAACCACAGTTGTCACACCATTGAGTACAACCGCAGTTGTCGCACTATTGAGTACAACCACAGTTGTCGCACCATTGAGTACAACCACAGTTGTCGCACTATTGAGTACAACCACAGTTGTCGCACTATTGAGTACAACCACAGTTGTCGCACCATTGAGTACAACCACAGTTGTCGCACCATTGAGTACAACCACATTTGTCGCACCATTGAATACAACCACAGTTGTCACACCATTGAGTACAACCGCAGTTGTCGCACTATTGAGTACAACCACAGTTGTTGCACCATTGAGTACATCCACAGTTGTCCCACCATTGAGTACAACCACAGTTGTCACACCATTGAGTACAACTGCAGTTGTCCTACTATTGAGTACAACCACAGTTGTCGCACCATTGAGTACAACCACAGTTGTTGCACTGTTGAGTACAACCACAGTTGTTGCACCATTGAGTACAACCATAGTTGTTGCACCAATGAGTACAACCACAGTTGTCACACCATTGAGTACAACCGCAGTTGTCCAACTATTGAGTACAACCACAGTTGTCGCACTATTGAGTACAACCACAGTTGTCGCACTATTGAGTACAACCACAGTTGTCGCACTATTGAGTACAACCACAGTTGTCGCACTATTGAGTACAACCACAGTTGTTGCACCATTGAGTACAACCATAGTTGTTGCACCATTGAGTACAACCACAGTTGTCACACCATTGAGTACAACCGCAGTTGTCCTACTATTGAGTACAACCACAGTTGTCGCACCATTGAGTACAACCATAGTTGTCGCACCATTGAGTACAACCACAGTTGTCACACTATTGAGTACAACCGCAGTTGTCCTACTATTGAGTACAACCACAGTTGTCGCACCATTGAGTACAACCACATTTGGCGCACTATTGAGTACAACCACAGTTGTCGCACCATTGAGTACAACCACAGTTGTCGCACTATTGAGTACAACCAAATTTGTCGCACAATTGAGTACAACCACAGTTGTCGCACTATTGAGTACAACCACAGTTGTCGCACTATTGAGTACAACCACAGTTGTCGCACTATTGAGAACAACCACAGTTGTCGCACCATTGAGTTCAACCATAGTTATCGCACCATTGAGTACAACCACAGTTGTCGCACCATTGAGTACAACCACAGTTGTCGCACCATTGAGTAAAACCACAGTTGTCGCACCATTGAGTACAACCACAGTTGTCGCACCATTGAGTAAAACCACAGTTGTCGCACCATTGAGTACAACCACAGTTGTCGCACCATTGAGTTCAACCACAGTTATCGCACCATTGAGTACAACCATAGTTGTCGCACTATTGAGTACAACCAGAGTTGTCGCACTATTGAGTACAACCACAGTTGAGTACAACCACAGTTGTTGCACCATTGAGTACAACCACAGTTGTCGCACCATTGAGTACAAACACAGTTGTCGCACTATTGAGTACAACCACAGTTGTCACACTATTGAGTACAACCACAGTTGAATACAACCACAGTTATCGCACAATTGAGTACTACCACAGTTGTCGCACTATTGAGTACACCCACAGTTGTCGCACTATTGAGTACTACCACAGTTGTCGCACTATTGAGTACTACCACAGTTGTCGCACTATTGAGTACAACCACAGTTGTCGCACTATTGAGTACTACCACAGTTGTCGCACTAATGAGTCCTACCACAGTTGTCGCACTATTGAGTACTACCACAGTTGTCGCAGTATTGAGTACAACCACAGTTGTCGCACCATTGAGTACTACAACAGTTGTCGCACAATTGAGTACAACCACAGTTGTCACACTATTGAGTACAACCACAGTTGAATACAACCACAGTTATCGCACAATTGAGTACAACCACAGTTATCGCACCATTGAGTACAACCACAGTTGTCGCACCATTGAATACAACCACAGTTGTCACACCATTGAGTACAACCGCAGTTGTCGCACTATTGAGTACAACCACAGTTGTCGCACCATTGAGTACATCCACAGTTGTCGCACCATGTAGTACAACCACAGTTGTCACACCATTGAGTACAACTGCAGTTGTCCTACTATTGAGTACAACCACAGTTGTCACACTATTGAGAACAACCACAGTTGAATACAACCACAGTTATCGCACAATTGAGTACAACCACAGTTGTTGCACTATTGAGTACTACCACAGTTGTCACACTATTGAGTACAACCCCAGTTGTCGCACTATTGAGTACAACCACAGTTGTCGCACTATTGAGTACAACCACAGTTGTCGCACTATTGAGTACAACCACAGTAGTCGCACCATTGAATACAACCACAGTTGTCACACCATTGAGTACAACCGCAGTTGTCGCACTATTGAGTACAACCACAGTTGTCGCACCATTGAGTACAACCACAGTTGTCGCACTATTGAGTACAACCACAGTTGTCGCACTATTGAGTACAACCACAGTTGTCGCACCATTGAGTACAACCACAGTTGTCGCACCATTGAGTACAACCACATTTGTCGCACCATTGAATACAACCACAGTTGTCACACCATTGAGTACAACCGCAGTTGTCGCACTATTGAGTACAACCACAGTTGTTGCACCATTGAGTACATCCACAGTTGTCCCACCATTGAGTACAACCACAGTTGTCACACCATTGAGTACAACTGCAGTTGTCCTACTATTGAGTACAACCACAGTTGTCGCACAATTGAGTACAACCACAGTTGTCGCACTATTGAGTACAACCACAGTTGTCGCACTATTGAGTACAACCACAGTTGTCGCACTATTGAGAACAACCACAGTTGTCGCACCATTGAGTTCAACCATAGTTATCGCACCATTGAGTACAACCACAGTTGTCGCACCATTGAGTACAACCACAGTTGTCGCACCATTGAGTAAAACCACAGTTGTCGCACCATTGAGTACAACCACAGTTGTCGCACCATTGAGTAAAACCACAGTTGTCGCACCATTGAGTACAACCACAGTTGTCGCACCATTGAGTTCAACCACAGTTATCGCACCATTGAGTACAACCATAGTTGTCGCACTATTGAGTACAACCAGAGTTGTCGCACTATTGAGTACAACCACAGTTGAGTACAACCACAGTTGTTGCACCATTGAGTACAACCACAGTTGTCGCACCATTGAGTACAAACACAGTTGTCGCACTATTGAGTACAACCACAGTTGTCACACTATTGAGTACAACCACAGTTGAATACAACCACAGTTATCGCACAATTGAGTACTACCACAGTTGTCGCACTATTGAGTACACCCACAGTTGTCGCACTATTGAGTACTACCACAGTTGTCGCACTATTGAGTACTACCACAGTTGTCGCACTATTGAGTACAACCACAGTTGTCGCACTATTGAGTACTACCACAGTTGTCGCACTAATGAGTCCTACCACAGTTGTCGCACTATTGAGTACTACCACAGTTGTCGCAGTATTGAGTACAACCACAGTTGTCGCACCATTGAGTACTACAACAGTTGTCGCACAATTGAGTACAACCACAGTTGTCACACTATTGAGTACAACCACAGTTGAATACAACCACAGTTATCGCACAATTGAGTACAACCACAGTTATCGCACCATTGAGTACAACCACAGTTGTCGCACCATTGAATACAACCACAGTTGTCACACCATTGAGTACAACCGCAGTTGTCGCACTATTGAGTACAACCACAGTTGTCGCACCATTGAGTACATCCACAGTTGTCGCACCATGTAGTACAACCACAGTTGTCACACCATTGAGTACAACTGCAGTTGTCCTACTATTGAGTACAACCACAGTTGTCACACTATTGAGAACAACCACAGTTGAATACAACCACAGTTATCGCACAATTGAGTACAACCACAGTTGTTGCACTATTGAGTACTACCACAGTTGTCACACTATTGAGTACAACCCCAGTTGTCGCACTATTGAGTACAACCACAGTTGTCGCACTATTGAGTACAACCACAGTTGTCGCACTATTGAGTACAACCACAGTAGTCGCACCATTGAATACAACCACAGTTGTCACACCATTGAGTACAACCGCAGTTGTCGCACTATTGAGTACAACCACAGTTGTCGCACCATTGAGTACAACCACAGTTGTCGCACTATTGAGTACAACCACAGTTGTCGCACTATTGAGTACAACCACAGTTGTCGCACCATTGAGTACAACCACAGTTGTCGCACCATTGAGTACAACCACATTTGTCGCACCATTGAATACAACCACAGTTGTCACACCATTGAGTACAACCGCAGTTGTCGCACTATTGAGTACAACCACAGTTGTTGCACCATTGAGTACATCCACAGTTGTCCCACCATTGAGTACAACCACAGTTGTCACACCATTGAGTACAACTGCAGTTGTCCTACTATTGAGTACAACCACAGTTGTCGCACCATTGAGTACAACCACAGTTGTTGCACTGTTGAGTACAACCACAGTTGTTGCACCATTGAGTACAACCATAGTTGTTGCACCAATGAGTACAACCACAGTTGTCACACCATTGAGTACAACCGCAGTTGTCCAACTATTGAGTACAACCACAGTTGTCGCACTATTGAGTACAACCACAGTTGTCGCACTATTGAGTACAACCACAGTTGTCGCACTATTGAGTACAACCACAGTTGTCGCACTATTGAGTACAACCACAGTTGTTGCACCATTGAGTACAACCATAGTTGTTGCACCATTGAGTACAACCACAGTTGTCACACCATTGAGTACAACCGCAGTTGTCCTACTATTGAGTACAACCACAGTTGTCGCACCATTGAGTACAACCATAGTTGTTGCACCATTGAGTACAACCACAGTTGTCACACTATTGAGTACAACCGCAGTTGTCCTACTATTGAGTACAACCACAGTTGTCGCACTATTGAGTACAACCACATTTGGCGCACTATTGAGTACAACCACAGTTGTCGCACTATTGAGTACAACCACAGTTGTCGCACTATTGAGTACAACCAAATTTGTCGCACAATTGAGTACAACCACAGTTGTCGCACTATTGAGTACAACCACAGTTGTCGCACTATTGAGTACAACCACAGTTGTCGCACTATTGAGAACAACCACAGTTGTCGCACCATTGAGTACAACCACAGTTGTTGCACTATTGAGTACAACCACAGTTGATGCACCATTGAGTACAACCACAGTTGTCGCACCATTGAGTACAACCACATTTGTCGCACCATTGAATACAACTGCAGTTGTCACACCATTGAGTACAACCGCAGTTGTCGCACTATTGAGTACAACCACAGTTGTTGCACCATTGAGTACAACCACAGTTGTCACACCATTGAGTACAACCGCAGTTGTCGCACTATTGAGTACAACCACAGTTGTTGCACCATTGAGTACATCCACAGTTGTCCCACCATTGAGTACAACCACAGTTGTCACACCATTGAGTACAACTGCAGTTGTCCTACTATTGAGTACAACCACAGTTGTCGCACCATTGAGTACAACCACAGTTGTTGCACTGTTGAGTACAACCACAGTTGTTGCACCATTGAGTACAACCATAGTTGTTGCACCAATGAGTACAACCACAGTTCTCACACCATTGAGTACAACCGCAGTTGTCCAACTATTGAGTACAACCACAGTTGTCGCACTATTGAGTACAACCACAGTTGTCGCACTATTGAGTACAACCACAGTTGTCGCACTATTGAGTACAACCACAGTTGTCGCACTATTGAGTACAACCACAGTTGTCGCACTATTGAGAACAACCACAGTTGTCGCACCATTGAGTACAACCACAGTTGTTGCACTATTGAGTACAACCACAGTTGACGCACCATTGAGTACAACCACAGTTGTCGCACCATTGAGTACAACCACATTTGTCGCACCATTGAATACAACCACAGTTGTCACACCATTGAGTACAACCGCAGTTGTAGCACTATTGAGTACAACCACAGTTGTTGCACCATTGAGTACATCCACAGTTGTCCCACCATTGAGTACAACCACAGTTGTCACACCATTGAGTACAACTGCAGTTGTCCTACTATTGAGTACAACCACAGTTGTCGCACCATTGAGTACAACCACAGTTGTTGCACTGTTGAGTACAACCATAGTTGTTGCACCAATGAGTACAACCACAGTTGTCACACCATTGAGTACAACCGCAGTTGTCCAACTATTGAGTACAACCACAGTTGTCGCACTATTGAGTACAACCACAGTTGTCGCACTATTGAGTGCAACCACAGTTGTCGCACTATTGAGTACAACCACAGTTGTCGCACTATTGAGTACAACCACAGTTGTTGCACCATTGAGTACAACCATAGTTGTTGCACCATTGAGTACAACCACAGTTGTCACACCATTGAGTACAACCGCAGTTGTCCTACTATTGAGTACAACCACAGTTGTCGCACCATTGAGTACAACCATAGTTGTTGCACCATTGAGTACAACCACAGTTGTCACACTATTGAGTACAACCGCAGTTGTCCTACTATTGAGTACAACCACAGTTGTCGTACTATTGAGTACAACCACATTTGGCGCACTATTGAGTACAACCACAGTTGTCGCACTATTGAGTACAACCACAGTTGTCGCACTATTGAGTACAACCAAATTTGTCGCACAATTGAGTACAACCACAGTTGTCGCACTATTGAGTACAACCACAGTTGTCGCACTATTGAGTACAACCACAGTTGTCGCACTATTGAGAACAACCACAGTTGTCGCACCATTGAGTACAACCACAGTTGTTGCACTATTGAGTACAACCACAGTTGACGCACCATTGAGTACAACCACAGTTGTCGCAAGTAGTAGGGATGACACGCCACACACGAATTTTTTTCTTCAGAAAATTTGCGTGTGGAGTGTCGGGTTTCCAGTTAATTTAAAAATTCGCATTTAGTATGTCGGGTTGTTCCCGGTAAACTCTACGGACATATTTTACCAGTTTTCAAAACCGCGTATTTTTTAAATACCATTTTCTGAGAATATGTTCATAAAAGTTTGTTAAGAGTTCTTATAAGGAAAATAATTTCATAGAAGTTTGTTAACAGTTCTTATCGGGAAAATTCAAATTTTTCAGAGTTCAGTTTTAAGAAAATATTTCTGAGTTTCAAATAATCATAGAAGTTTATTTATATGTTTATGACCAAATTTTGTAAAAAGACCATTTTCAGAGAATATTGTCTTAGACGTTTTGATAAGGAAACAGACATCTTAGTTGTGACTTTAAGTTTTATAATCATTTACGGTTGTTTCACCTGTAAAGACCCAAAAAATAGTAAGAGACAGTTTAAAGCTCAAATTTCATCAGAGTCCAGTTTATGCCCGAAAATAATCAGAGTCAAGTTTTACCTTGAAAATTAACAGAGTCCTGTTAAACTAAATTCTTCAGAGTCCACTTTGTGAGCAAAATTCTTCAGAGTCCAGTTTGTGTCAGAAAATATTCAGAGTCCTGAAATCTACGAAAATTAGGCAGAGATTCATTTAAGATCGAAAATTAGCCAGAGTCCAGTAAAGACAGATAATTATTCAGAGTCCAGTTTATACCCAAAAATAATCAGAGTCCAATTAACAAGAGAAATTCGTCAGAGTCTAGTTGATGACCTAAAATATTCAGAGTTCAGTTTGTGCCCAAAAAAAATTCACAGTCCTGTAATCTGTGAAAATTACACAGAGTCCATTTTCAAACCAATTTTCATCAGAGTCTATTTTATACTGAAAATTCATCAGAGCCCACTTTGTGCCAAAAATATTCAGAGTCCGGTTCATGATCGAAATTAACGAGTCCAATTGAAGACCAAAATTTGTTAGATACCACATTTTCACTATTAATAGCCCAATTTTAGCCTAATTTTATATTTCATATTTCAGATGTAGTAAATAAGATCCGAACAAATTCCAAGTTCTAGCTCCTGTCCTCAGCCTTTGTTCCCTCTTGTATCTTCGGTAATACCTAATCAATTTCCCTGAAATTTTAACCCCCTGTGTTTCAAACACAGTAAATAAGATCAAGTCAGCTACTGAGCTCCAGCTCTTGTCCCCCACCTTAGTTCATTTGTACAAGTTCTTTAGTAACAGACTAATTTTCCCTGAAATTTGTAACTGCGGTATTTTCTGACATAGTAAAATAGCTCCAAACAATTAGCGAACTCTAGCTCTCGTCCACTACCTTAGCTCATTTGTACATATTCTTTATTATCAGATCAATTCCCTTGAAATTTAAGATCACTATGTTTCTACGTAGTAAAATAAATCAGGACAAAACCGAGATTCAACTCTTGTCTTCCACCTTTCTTCCATGTTCATCAAATTATTTCAGATCAAGCCCCTCTCCAGTCTGTCAAAGTAAACATCATTGCCTTTAATACCCTTTTTGTACTTTTTAGTCTACTTTCAAGTGTGGTCTAGAGCAGACACTGGCGAGATACTGTACCGACGCTCAGTGCGCTCAACTCACACCAAAGTATCACCTGTGTACTTCTGTATATTCGACCAAATATATATATATAGTATCTTAGTGTCTGTGTTTATTGTCACCATACTTTACGTAACAATAGAACCGTTACATTGGTAACGTAATATTCATTCTATGTAATATATATATATGTATTATAATAATATTCTATGTAATATTCACACGGTCATATAACACCTTACCTTCAATACCTTTTGTTTACCCAAGTAAGCAATAATCACACGGTCAAAAATCACACCTTACCCTTTCCCTCCCTTACATTCTCATCCCTTACATTCCCTTCCTTTACCTCCCCCAACACCCTTTCACCCTTCATCTCACCCTCACCCCCTACTCCCCATTACCTTCTCATCCCTTACCTCCCCCTTCATCTCTCCCATTTCCCAACTTATCCAAACCTTCAATAATCCTACTGTATTTATATATTTTCTCTATATTCACCGTGTTCTTCGCATTCTATTCCATGTATTTTGTGTTCACTCCATGTTCAGCAAGTATTCACAGCATGTTCAGTTCATATTTTTTTCACCAGTTCTCTCCATTTTTTCTCAGTTTTCTGTCATTTTCCCCGTATGTTCACTGTGTTCTTTGTCAATATTCATGTTCCTATACAAGTTCATGTTCCTCACAAGATCACTTCATTTATCACCTTCACTTACATATTTTCTTCATTCTTTATCATTAACCTAAATTAACCTAACACAACTTACCTAACCTAACCTAACTTACCTAACCTAACCTAACTTACCTAATTTACCTATCCTAACTTTACCCAATGTATCCTAAATTAAAGTAAATTACCTTACATAACCTAACTTACTCAAACTGACGTAACCTAACTTACATAAATATTCCTGCTTGTATTTTGTGTTTCGTCAATTAATGTCTCATATTCAGTTGGTCGTTTCAATAGTTAATTTCTCAAATGGTCATTTATGCATTTCAAGTGCTATTTGTTAAAGATTGGGTAATTAAGCATTTCAAAGGATTTTTGTTATATATAAGCATTTACTCCTTTCAAGGGTTAATTTCTCAAATGGTCATTTTTGTATTTTAAGTTAGGATAGGTTAAGTTAGGTAAGTTAGGATAGGTTAGGTAAGTTAGGTTAGGTTAAGTTAAGTTAGGTTAGTTAAGTTAGGATAGGTTAAGTTAGGTTAGGTTGGGTTATTTTAGGTTAGGTTAGGTTAAGTTAGGTTAGGTAAAGTTAGGTTAGGGTAGGTTAGTTAAGTTAGGTTAGGTTGGGTTGGGTAAGTTAGGTTAGATTAGGTTATGCAAGTTAAGTTAGGTTAGGTTAAGTAAGGTAAGGTAAAGTAAGTTAGGTTAGGTAAGGTTAGGCTATGCAAGTTAAGTTAGGTTGGGTTAAGTTAGGATAGGTAAAGTTAGGTTAGTTAGGTTAGGTAAGTAAGGTAAGGTAAAGTAAGTTAGGTTAGGTAAGATAGGTTAGGTAAGGTAAGGTTAGGTTATGTAAGTTAGGTTAGGATAGGTTAGGTTAGGTAAGTTAGGTTAGGTTGGTTAAGTTAGGTTAGGATAGGTTAAGTTGCGTTAGGTTAGGTTAGGTTAGTTAAGTTAGGATAGGTAAGTTAGGTTAGGTAAGTTAGGATAGGGTAGGTTAGGTTAGTTAAGTTAGGTTAGGTTCGGATAGATAAGTTAGGTTAGTTAAGTTAGGATAGGTAACTTAGGTTAGGTTTTTTAAGTTAGGATAGGTAAGTTAGGTTAGGTTGGGTTAAGTTAGGATAGGTTGGGTAAGTTTGGTTAGGTTAGTTAAGTTAGGTTAGGATAGGTAAAGTTAGGTTAGGTTACGTTAGTTAAGTTAGGTAATTTACATTAGGTTGGGATAGGTTAAGTTTGGTTAGGTTAAGTTAGGTTAGGTTAGGTTAGTTAAGTTAGGTAAGTAACATTAGGTGGGGAGGATAGGTTAGGTAGGATATGCAGTGTTGTTCAGAGAACAGTTTTAAAGGTAAAGTGTCTTAGAAAATATATTTTAACAGAAGTGCAAGTTTGATATGAAAACCTGAACTAGTTTTATGTTAGAAGATGTCTTAGAAAGTTTCTCTGATGAACGAAAGGTTACTTAGAGAACAACTTTTGATGAACGAAGGTGAGTTAGAGATTACATTTGATGACTGAGAATAACTTTGATGAACGAAGATATCTTACAGAACAACTTTGATAGCTCTGAGATTAACTTTTATGTCTTAGAGAACAACTTTGACTTCTTAGAGAACAACTTTAATGAACGAAGATGTCTTAGAAAGCTTTTCTGATGAACGAAAGGTTACTTAGAGAATAATATTTGATGACTGAGATTAACTTTTTGATGACTGAGATTAATTTTTAAATGTCTCTGGGAATAACTTTTATGACTTAGAGAATAACTTTGATGAATGAAAGTGACTTAGAAATTACCTTTGATGACTGAAAACAACTTTGATGACTTAGAGAATGACTATGATGAACGAAGGTGACTTAGAGTTTACCTTTGATGACTCTGAGAATATCTTTGATGACTTTGAGAATGACTTTTGAGAACATGAGTAGTATTTTTGATAGGTCAGAGATTAACTTTTGATGACATAGAGAATAACTTTTTATGTCTTAGAGAACTACAATGATGTCTTAGAGAATAACTTTGCTGAACGAAAGTGACTTAGAGAATACCTTTTGATGACTCAAAGAATATCTTTGATGACTTTGAGAATGACTTTTGAGAACATGAGTAGTATTTTGATGACTGAGAATAACTTTTGATGAGATAGAGAATGACTTTGGTAGCTCTGAGAATAAGTTTTGATGACTCTGGTGTCTCTGAGAATAACTTTGATGTCTCAGAGAATAACTTTGATGAACAAAGATATCTTAGAAAGCTTCTCTGATGAACGAAAGGTTACTTAGAGATTAACTTGATGACTGTATTTAACTTTTTGATGGCTCTGAGGATAGCTTTGTTGAATGAGGATGTCTCAGAAAGCTTCTCTGAATAACGAAGGTGACTTAGAGATTAGCTTTGATGGCCGAGATTAACTTTAGAAGTACTGAGAATAACTTTAGATAACTCTGAGAATAACTTTAATGGACGAAGATGTCTTAGAAAGCATCTCTGACGAACGAAAGGTTACTTAGCGAATAACTGTTATGATGTAGAGAACCACTTTGATGATCGAGATTAACTTTAGATGTCTCTGAGAATAAGTTTGATGAACGAAGATGTTTTGGAATGTTTCTCTGAAGAACGAAGAGTAACTTTGATGTCTCGAAGAATAACTTTGATATGTCGAAGAGTACCTTTGGTGTGTTTGAGAGTGTCCTTGATGTCTCGAAGAATGTCTTTGACTATATTTCTTACTTAACGACATATAATTTTAGTTACGAAAGTGCTGAAAAAGTTACATTTGACTATTTTTTTTAGCGAAGTGAAAGGTTACTTTAGTTAAGAGCAGTGTTGGAAAGAGTTGACTATTTTCAGTTGAGAGAAGTGATATTTCAGTTAAGAAATGACAAGGAAACATGATGAACACGGTTATTTCCTGATGACTGGGGAATAAGTTTAGTTAAGAAATGATGAAAGTGATTATTTTTTTTAGTTCATTGACGATGGATAAAGTTAATTATGAACAGTGTTGGAATGTTTCCTTGACAATTTTTTAGCTAAGAGAAAGGCCATTTTAGTTAAGAACGGTGTTGAACGAGGCTAATCCTGACTATTTTTAGTTGATTGGATAATAAGTTTAGTTGAGAAATGACGAAAGTGACTATGTTTTTAGTTGACTGGCGAAAGATTTTTAGTTAAGGAACGTTAAATAACATGTAAGGGAATGAACACAGAGAACATATGGGGAACATGGTAAAAAACATATAAGAAAAGTTGATGAACACAGTGAACATGTTGGGAATATGAACCTACAGAGAACATGGAAACATGATAAGGAACATAGGGAATACAAAGAATGAACAATGAACTTGTGAGGAACATAGAGAATATGATAAGGAATGAAGAAAATATGTAAGTGAAGGTGATAAATGAAGTGATCTTGTGAGGAACATGAACTTGTAGAGGAACATGATATTGACAAAGAACACAGTGAACATACGGGGAAAATGACAGAAAACAGAGAAAAAATGGAGAGAACCGGTGAAAAAAACATGAACTGAACATGCTGTGAATACTTGCTGAACATGGAGTGAACACAAAATACATGGAATAGAATGCGAAGAACACGGTGAATATAGAGAAAATATATAAATACAGTAGGATTATTGAAGATTTGGATAAGTTGGGAAATGGGAGAGATGAAGGAGGAAGTAAGGAATGAGAAGGTAATGGGGAGTAGGGGGTGAGGGTGAGATGAAGGGTGAAAGGGTGTTGGGGGAGGTAAAGGAAGGGAATGTAAGGGATGAGAATGTAAGGGAGGGAAAGGGTAAGGTGTGATTTTTGACCGTGTGATTATTGCTTACTTGGGTAAACAAAATGTATTGAAGGTAAGGTGTTATATGATACCTGGTTGATACCTGGTTGATGGGGTTCTGGGAGTTCTTCTACTCCCCAAGCCCGGCCCGAGGACAGGCTCGACTTGTGAGAGTCTGGTCCACCAGGCTGTTGCTTGGAGCGGCCCGCAGGGCCACATACCCACCACAGCCCGGCTGATCCGGAACTTCTCTTAGAAAACCGTCCAGTTTTCTCTTGAAGAAGTCCACGGTTGCTCCGGCAATATTTCTTAAAGTCGCTGGGAGGACGTTGAACAACCGCGGACCTCTGATGTTTATACAGTGCTCTCTGATTGTGCCTATGGCACCTCTGCTCTTCACTGGTTCAATCTTGCATTTTCTTCCATATCGTTCACTCCAGTACGTTGTTATTTTACTGTGTAGATTTGGGACCTGACCCTCCAGTAGTTTCCATGTGTATATTATTTGGTATCTCTCTCGTCTCCTTTCTAGAGAGTACATTTGGAGAGCTTTGAGACGATCCCAATAATTTAGGTGTTTTATCTCGTCAATGCGTGCCGTATATGTTCTCTGTATTCCCTCTATTTCAGCAATCTCTCCTGCTCTGAAGGGGGAAGTGAGTACTGAGCAGTACTCGAGACGGGACAACACAAGTGACTTGAAGAGTAGAACCATTGTGATGGGATCCCTGGATTTGAAAGTTCTCGTAATCCATCCGATCATTTTCTGGCTGACGCGATATTTGCTTGGTTATGCTCCCTAAACGTTAGATCGTCGGACATCATTATTCCCAAATCCTTGACATGCTGTTTTTCTACTATGGGAAGATTCGATTGTGTTTTTTACCCTGTATTATGTTTCAGATCCTCATTTTTGCTGTGCCTGAGTACCTGAAATTTATCACTGTTAAACATCATGTTATTTTCTGCTGCCCAATCGAAAACTTTGTTGACATTTGCTTGTAGTTTTTCAATGTCTTCAGCAGAGGTAATTTTCATGCTGATTTTTGTGTCATCTGCAAAGGACGACACGAAGCTGTGACGTGTATTTTTGTCTATATCAGATATGAGAATAAGGAACAGTTGCGGTGCAAGGACTGTACCTTGAGGTACAGAGCTTTTAACATCGCTTGGACTCGATTTTATTTGATTGACTGTTACTCTTTGTGTTCTGTTCGACAGGAAATTGAGTATCCAGCGTCTTACTTTTCCAGTTATTCCCATTGACCTCATTTTGTGAGCTATCACCCCATGGTCACATTTGTCGAACGCCTTTGCAAAGTCTGTGTATACAACATCTGCATTTTGCTTTTCTTCTAGGGCTTCTGTGATTTTGTCATAGTGGTTGAGTAACTGTGACAGACATGATCTTCCCGCTCTAAATCCATGTTGTCCTGGATTGTGCAATTCATTGTTTTCCATATAACTAGAAATTTGATTCCTAATCACTCTTTCAAACACTTTTATTATATTTGATGTTAGTGCAACTGGCCTATAATTTTTTGCAAGGTTTTACTCCCCCCCTTGTGCAACGGAGCTATATCTGCAGATTTAAGTGCTGCTGGTATCTCCCCTGTATCCAGGCTCTTTCTCCATATTACGCTCAGTGCTCTCGCTACTGGTACTTTACATTTCTTTATGAATATTGAATTCCGTGAGTCAGGCCCAGGAGCTGAGTGCATAGGCATATTGTCAATTTCTCTTTCAAAGTCTTCCGAGTTTGTGGTAATATCCGTTATATTATCTGGAGCTTGAATGTCATTCATAAAGAAGCTGTCTGTGTCATCAACTTTCATGTTGTTTATTGGTGTGCTAAACATAGCCTCATACTGGCTTCTTAGAATTTCACTACTCTCTTTGTTGTCCTCTGTGTACGTACCTTCATTTGTAATTAACGGTCCAATACTGGTCGAGGTTTTGGATTTGGATTTTGCGTATGTGAAAAAATATTTCGGATTTTTCCTTATATCTTGTATAGCTTTCTGTTCCAATTCCATTTCCTCAGACTCATATGATCGCTTCAACGTTTGTTCTATTTCTTCGATCTCCCTGCTTAGGCTTATTTTCCTTGCTTGTGATAGTTGTGTCTGCCGAAGCATTTCCGTTATTTTTTTCCTTCTCCTGTACAGTCGTCTGCGTTCTCTTTCTAGAGTGGTCCTCTTTCTGCCCCTCCTCACAGGTACGTGCTTCAAGCAGACCTTGTAAGCTTCAGCTGTCAGTTGAGCTATTCCCTGTGTGGGAGTTTTGTCGCTTAAGACCGTCTCCCATTGAATGGTTGCAAGGTCTACATTTATTTTTTCCCAGTCAATCCTCTTATTGTTGAAATTGAATTGATTGAATATTCCTTCTCGCTTGTCGGGTCTCTTAGACCTACTACCGTTATTTATGCTAGTTCGCACTTCAATGAGCTTATGGTCTGAGAATGAAGTATCTGAGATTGTGATGTCTCTGATTAGTTCATCACTGCTTGCGAATAACAAGTCTAGTGTGTTTTCGTTCCTAGTTGGTTCTGTAATCTGTTGATTGAGCGAGAATTTGTCACAGAATCTCAAAAGTTCTCTGACCTGTGGTTGGTTATTTCCCGGGTCATTCCCTGTTATGATATTTGTGTTTGCCATTCTCCATCTTAGACTCGGTAAATTGAAATCTCCAAAGAAGATAATATCTGGAGCTGGGTTTGCTAGGTTGTCAATTATGTTCTCTATTTTGTGCATCTGCTCTGTGAATTCCTCAACCGTTGTATCTGGCGGTTTATATATTAGAATAATAATTAGGTTTAGTTTCTCTACCTTAATTCCAAGTACCTCTGCCACCTTATTAGTTGAGTTTAGTAGTTCTGTGCATACCAGGTCTTCTTTAATATACAGACCTACTCCTCCATTTGACCTAGTTTTTCTATCACATCTATATAAATTATAATTTGGAATCCAGATTTCACCATCCATGTAATCTTTTGTATGAGTTTCCGAGAATGCCCCAAATATTGAGTTTGACTCTAATAGGAGGCCATTTATGAACTTAACTTTATTCCTTGACTTTGGCTTTAAACCTTGAATGTTTGCAAATATGAATGATTGTCCATATTGTGTGTCATTTCTGGAAGGTTTTGGTAGTTCTCCCTCCTCTCTACCCTGACCCAGGGTGTGTTGTTGTGGCAATGGTTTGTCCAGTTTTGGAAGTGATACTGGGGAGTGTGGTAGTCTCTGTGTAGTTCGGGGGGTGTAGTATGTGTGGGCTTGATGACGAACCGTAGTCCAGTTTTGGGCATTTCCCCCTCTCCATCCGTACTCCTGCCACGTTTCTGCCTGTCTGTTTGTCCCTCTGTTTGTACCTGACTCTAAAAAAATTTCAGGGCTGTTATATTGGACTTCCTCTCTTATATAGCGCTGTGTACCTCGGACGTGGAAATCGGGGCAATGAAGATCGTTGCATTTCCTCTCATTAACTGAGAGTTTGCATAGCTTAGGGTGAAAATATCTACACTGTATCAAAACGACATCTGCCTTTCCTTAACCAATTTCGGCATTTCCGTGGGTGCATGAATGAGCATTCCGTGCCTCTGGGCCCATATCTGCACTGTCCTTTTGCATAATACCTGCTAATATTTTCATCTGTGATTGTATTATTCTTGTTTGTACCCGTGAACGACTTGGCTACCTCTGTGTTTTTTGTTCCAACTTTCTCGTTTCTGCATTCATTCTCGGTATTGCTCCTATCTTTCTCCTTATTGCTTTCGTCTTTCTCATTTGTGTTCTCATTTGTCTCATTTTTTCTCTCCTTATTCATATCACCAGTTTGCTCTACAATATTGCCTTCATTTTTGTGTACCTCGACACTATGCCCTTCTACATTGCTACTTTGACTCTTTAAATTTTTAGTCCCTGGGTTGTGCTCAGAGTTCGTTGCTGTCTTTATATACTCTGCATATATTTCTGGTAGTTTTTGTGTGAATTGTAGCCTGTGTACTTCAGGAATGTTATTCATTAGTTTGGTAATGTTTTCCCACATCTGTCTGTCTCTTTGACAGATCCAGTAGTTACCTTCTCGGTTTGCATATTGTGTAGGTAATCCTGTACAACTCAGGTGAAATCTTATGTTACAAATGTTACATACAATGTCTACAACACTCTTCCGAAGTGACTTAAAGCAGCCTCCACACACCTCCATGTTGGGTTTGTGATGGTATAATATTATATGCATATATTTATGATATTATATGTATGTATATATAATATGTATACAGTATATTTATAATATTACATATGTTTATTTGTTCAAGTTTATGTGGGGGTACTTATCGCCTTGTGTAGAAAATATGGTCCTCTTGGGACCGTCTAGTTGACCGTTGTTTGTCCCAGGTCGGGGGCAGGATGCCACCTGTGTTACTGTGTGAATATTACATAGCTGAGTACAAAAAGGGTATTAAAGGCAATGATGTTTACTTTGACAGACTGGAGAGGGGCTTGATCTGAAATAATTTGATGAACATGGAAGAAAGGTGGAGGACAAGAGTTGAATCTCGGTTTTGTCCTGATTTATTTTACTACGTAGAAATATAGTGATCTTAAATTTCAAGGGAATTGATCTGATAATAAAGAACATGCACAAATGAGCTAAGGTAGTGGACGAGAGCTAGAGTTCGGTAATTGTTCGGAACTATTTTACTATGTCAGAAAATACCACAGTTACAAATTTCAGGAAAAATTAGTCTGTTACTAAAGAACTTGTACAAATGAACTAAGGTGGGGGAAGAGAGCTGGAGCTCAGTAACTGACTTGATCTTATTTACTGTGTTTGAAACACAGGGGGTTACAATTTCAGGGAAATTGATTAGGTATTACCGAAGATACAAGAGGGAACAAAGGCTGAGGACAGGAGCTAGAACTTGGAATTTGTTCGGATCTTATTTACTACATCTAAAATGTGAAATATAAAATTAGGCTAAAATTGAGCTATTAATAGTGAAAATGTGGTCTCCAACAAATTTTGGTCTTCAATTGAACTCGATTAATTTCGATCATGAACTGGACTCTGAATATTTTTGGCACAAAGTGGGCTATGACGAATTTTCAGTATAAAATGGACTCTGATGAAAATTGGTTTGAAAATGGACTCTGTCTAATTTTCACAGATTACAGGACTGTGAATTTTTTTGGGGCACAAACTGAACTCTGAATATTTTAGGTCAACAACTAGACTCTGACGAATTTCTCTCGTTAATTGGACTCTGATTATTTTTGGGTATAAACTGGACTCTGAATAATTATCTGTCTTTACTGGACTCTGGCTAATTTTCGATCTTAAATGAATCTCTGCCTAATTTTCGTAGATTACAGGACTCTGAATATTTTCTGACACAAACTGGACTCTGAAGAATTTTGCTCACAAAGTGGACTCTGAAGAATTCAGTTTAACAACAGGACTCTGTTAATTTTCAGGGTAAAACTTGACTCTGATTATTTTCGGGCATAAACTGGACTCTGATGAAATTTGAGCTTTAAACTGTCTCTGACTATTTTTTGCGTCTTTACAGGTGAAACAGCCGTAAATGGTTATAAAACTTAAAGTCACAACTAAGATGTCTGTTTTCCTTATCAAAACGTCTAAGACAATATTCTCTGAAAATGGTCTTTTTACAAAATTTGGTCATAAACATATAAATAAACTTCTATGATTATTTGAAACTCAGAAATATTTTCTTAAAACTGAACTCTGAAAAATTTGAATTTTCCCCATAAGAACTGTTAACAAACTTCTATGAAATTATTTTCCTTATAAGAACTCTTAACAAACTTTTATGAACATATTCTCAGAAAATGGTATTTAAAAAATACGCGGTTTTGAAAACTGGTAAAATATGTCCGTAGAGATTACCTGGAACAACCCGACATACTAAATGCGAATTTTTAAATTAACTGGAAACCCGACACTCCACACGCAAATTTTCTGAAAAAAAAAAATTGTGTGTGGCGTGTCATCCCTACTACTGTCGCACTATTGAGTGCAACCACAGTTGTCGCACTATTGAGTACCTATCTTCTTCTTGAGGTTATCTTGAGATGATTTCGGGGATTTAGTGTCCCCGCGGCCCGGTCCTCGACTAGGCCTCCACCCCCAGGAAGCAGCCCGTGACAGCTGACTAACACCCAGGTACCTATTTTTACTGCTAGGTAACAGGGGCATAGGGTGAAAGAAACTCTGCCCATTGTTTCTCGCCGGCACCCGGGATCGAACCCGGGACCACAGGATCACAAGTCCAGTGTGCTGTTCGCTCGGCCGACCGGCTCCCTTAGGGATGAGTACAACCTTGAATAGTACAACCACAGTTGTCGCACCATTGAGTGCAATAACAGTTGTCGCACCATTGAGTGCAATAACAGTTGTTGCACCATTGAGTACAACCACAGTTGTCGCACCATTGAGTACAACCACAGTTGTCGCACCATTGAGTACAACCACAGTTGTCGCACTATTGAGTACAACCACAGTTGTCGCACCATTGAGTACAACCACAGTTGTCGCACCATTGAGTACAACCACAGTTGTCGCACTATTGAGTACAACCACAGTTGTCGCACTATTGAGTACAACCACAGTTGTCGCACCATTGAGTACAACCACAGTTGTCGCACCATTGAGTACAACCACAGTTGTCGCACCATTGAGTACAACCACAGTTGTCGCACCATTGAGTACAACCACAGTTGTCGCACCATTGAGTACAACCACAGTTGTCGCACTATTGAGTACAACCAAAGTTGTCGCACTATTGAGTACAAGCACAGTTGTCGCACCATTGAGTACAACCACAGTTGTCGCACCATTGAGTACAACCACAGTTGTCGCACCATTGACTACAACCACAGTTGTCGCACCATTGAGTACAACCACAGTTGTCGCACTATTGAGTACAACCAAAGTTGTCGCACTATTGAGTACAAGCACAGTTGTCGCACCATTGAGTACAACCACAGTTGTCGCACCATTGAGTACAACCACAGTTGTTGCACCATTGAGTACAACCACAGTTGTCGCACCATTGAGTACAACCAGAGGTCAGGCTTACCGCGTCCATGGCTTGGTCCAGTGTGTGGCTGAAGCTGTCAGTGAGGTGACGAGAGTCCCACACCGCCTTAAATATCCCAGTCGACGCTGTCTGCAGGAGCAAACAAATTAATGTAATGTTTGTCTCTGAGAGCAGTTAGTTACCCTCACAGATAGTAAAACAATGAGAGGGGTAACATTACATTACCTTAGTCAGAGGTAATGTAAAAAGGCATTTTATCTCGAGACGAGCAAGAAAATTGGCCTGAAGATGAATATGTCCATAATTATTTGGAAAGAATTTATTATTAAATCTTGTGTGGTACTCCAAAACGACATAAGCAGTGATGCGCACTTATGCGTTAGTTGCTCAATACATCATATGAAGTGTTCCACAATTTAAGGGTTAAATAAATGGGAAACAAAAAAAAAACTCAAACCCCCAAAGGAGAATTTCCAAACAACTTCAAATAATGTAATAAAGAGCTTAGTCAACAGTTGTCAAACATTCAGAAAATCATTAACGATGGCAAATTTTTCCTGAACAGTTAAGGGTTCTAAATATATTCTTAGTTATTAAAAAAGGATCCGGATCATGGGAATTTGAGTAGCAAGGTTCACAACAAGACAGTCATGTTTAACAAATGTGTTCTTTGCAATGTTCGCTGTAGGCAGTAGCACAGATTAAGATAATATATCTAGACTTAAGCACAACTATAGGGACTGTATATAAGCCACTACAGGGACTGTATATTAGCTACAAAAGGGACAGTATATTAGCAGCTACAGGGACTGTATTTAAACAGGGACAGGGACTGAATATTAGCAGCTACAGGGACTGTATATTAGCAGCAACAGGGGCTGTATATTACAGCTACAGGGACTGTATATTAACAGCTACAGGGATTGTATATTAACAGCTACAGGGACTGTATATTAGCTGCTACAGGGGCTGTATACTAGCAGCTACAGGGACTGTATATTAGCTGTTACAGGGACTGTATACTAGCAGCTACAGGGACTGTATAATAACCGGGAGAGGGACTTTATATTAGCAGCTATAGGGATTGTATATTAGCAGCTTCAGGGAGTGCATATTAGCAGCTACAGGGACGGTATATTAGCTGTAACAGTGAATGTATATTAGCTGTACCAGGGACTGTATATTAGCAGCTACAGGGACTGGATATTAGCCGCTAGAGGAACTATATAATAGCAGCTACAGGGACTGTATATTAGCAGCTACAGGGACTGTATATTAACAGCTACAAAGACTGTATATTAGCAGATACAGGGACTGTATATTAGCACCTAAAGAGACTGTATATTAGGAGCTACAGGGACTGTATATTAGCAGCAACAGGGACTGTATATTAGCAGATACAGGGACTATATATTAGCACCTAAAGGGACTGTATATTAGGAGCTACAGGGACTGTATATTATCACCTACAGGGACTGTGTATAAAGCAGCTACAGGGACTGTATATTAGCAGCTACAGGGACTATATATTAGCAGCTACAGGGACTGTATATTAGCAGCTACAGAGACTGTATATTAGCAGTTACAGGGACTGTATAGTAGTAGCTACAGGGACTTTATATTAGCAGCTACAGGGACTTTATATTAGAAGGTACAGGGACTGTGTATATAGCAGCTACAGGGACTGTAAATTAGCATCTACAGGGACTGTATATTAGCAGGTACAGGGACTGTGTATATAGCAGCTACAGGGACAGTATATTAGCAACTACAGGGACTGTATCTTAGCAGCGACAGGGACTTTATATCAGCAGCTACAAGGACAGTATACTAGCAGCTACAGGGACTGTATATTAGCAACTAGAGGGACTGTACGTTTGCAGCTAAAGGGATTGTAAATTAGCAGCTACAGGGACTGTTTATTGGCAGCCACAGGGACTGTATATTAACAGCTCCAGGGACTGTATATCAGCAGCTACAGGGACTCTTATATTCGTGGCTCCAGGTACTGTTTATTAGCAGCTACAGGGACTGTATATTTGCAGCTACAGGGACTCTATATTGGCAGCTACAGGGACTGTATATTAGCAGCTACAGGAACTCTAAATTAGCAGCTACTGGGACTGTATATTAGGAACTACAGGGGCTGTATATTAGCAGCTACAAGGACTGTACATTAGCAGCTAAAGGGACTGTATGTTAGCAGCTACAGGGACTGTATATTAACAGCTACAGGGACTGTATATAAGCAGCTACAGGGACTGTATATTAGCAGCTACATGAACAATGGTGCGACAACTTAGCTACAGGGACTGTATATTAGGATTTACAGGGGCTGTATATTAGCAGCTACAGGGACTGTATATTAGCAGCTACAGGGACTATACATTACCAGCTACAGAGACTGAATATTAGCAGCTACAGGGACTGTATATTTGCAGCTAAAGGGACTGTATGTTAGCAGCTACAGGGACTGTATATTAGCAGCTAAAGGGACTGTATGTTAGCAGCTACAGGGACTGTATATTAGCAGCTAAAGGGACTGTATATTAGCAGCTACAGGGACTGTATATTAGCAGCTACAGGGACTGTATATAAGCAGCTAAAGGGACTGTATATTAGCAGCTACAGGGACTGTATATTAGCAGCAACAAGGACTGTATATTAGCAGCTACAGGGACTGTATATTAGCAGCTAAAGGGACTGTATATTAGCAGCTACGGGGACTGTATATTAGCAGCTACAAGGACTGTATATTAGCAGCTACGGGGACTGTATATTAGCAGCTATGTGGGTTGACAGCATGAACCAAAAGTAGTGGAGTGCCAGTAGTAGTGGTTGCCACCTTGTTTAGTTCCCGTTTTGCATTGCCACCTTGGTCAGTTCCCATGTTGCATTGCCACCTTGGTCTGTTCCCATGTTGCATTGCCACCTTGGTCAGTTCCCGTGTTGCAATGCCACCTTGGTCAGTTCACGTGTTGCATTGCCACCTTCGTCAGTTCCCGTGTTGCATTGCCATCTTGGTCATTTCCCATGTTGCATTGCCATCTTGCTCAGTTCCAGTGTATAACATTGCCACCTTCGTTCCCGTGTTGCTTTGCCATCTTGGTCAGTTCCCATGTTACATTGCCACCTTGGTCAGTTACCGTGTTGCATTGCCACCTTGGTCAGTTCCCATGTTGCATTGCTACCTTGGTCAGTTCCCATGTTGCATTGCCACCTTGGTCAGTTCCCATGTTGCATTGCTACCTTGGTCAGTTCCCATGTTGCATTGGTAACTTGGTCAGTTCCCATGTTGCATTGTCACCTTGGTCATTTCCTTTATTGCATTGCCACCTTGGTCATTTACTTTATTGCATTGCCACATTGGTCAATTCCTTTGTTGCATTGCCACCTTGGTCATTTCCTTTATTGCATTGCCACATTGGTCAATTCCTTTGTTGCATTGCCACCTTGGTTAGTTCCTCTGTTGCATTGCCACCTTGGTCAGTTCCCTTGTTGCATTGCCACATTGGTCAATTCCTTTGTTGCATTGCCACCTTTGTTAGTTCCTTTGTTGCATTGCCATCTTGGTCAGTTCCTTTGTTGCATTGCCACCTTGGTTAGTTCCCTTGTTGCATTGCCACCTTGGTCAGTTCCCGTGTTGCATTGCCACCTTGGTCAATTCCTTTGTTGCATTGCCTCCTTGGTCAGTTCCCTTGTTGGATTGCCACCTTGGTCAGTTCCCATGTTGCATTGACACCTTGGTCAGTTCCTTTGTTGTATTGCCACCTTGGTCAATTCCTTTGTTGCATTGCCACCTTGGTCAGTTGCCTTGTTGAATTGCCACCTTGGTCAATTCCTTTATTGCAGTGCCACCTTGGTCAGTTCCCGTGTTGCATTGCCACCTTGGTCAATTCCTTTGTTGCATTGCCTCCTTGGTCAGTTCCCTTGTTGGATTGCCACCTTGGTCAGTTCCCATGTTGCATTGACACCTTGGTCAGTTCCTTTGTTGTATTGCCACCTTGGTCAATTCCTTTGTTGCATTGCCTCCTTGGTCAGTTCCTTTGTTGCATTGCCACCTTTGTCAATTCCTTTATTGCATTGCCACTTTGCTCAGTTCCTTTGTTGCATTGCCTCCTTGGTCAGTTCACAAGTTACATTGACATTTTGGTCAGTTCCTTTGTTGCACTGCCACCTTGGTTAGTTTCCATGTTGAGTTGCCACCCTGGTCAGTTCCTTTATTGCCTTGCCATATTGGTCAGTTCCTTTATTGCATTGCCACCTTGGTTAGTTCCCGTGTTGCGTTGCCACCTTGATTAGTTCCTTTCTTGCATTGCCATCTTGGTCAGTTCCTTTGTTGCATTGCCACCATGGTCAGTTCCCATGTTGCACTGCCAACTTGGTCAGTTCCCGTGTTGCGTTGCCATCTTGGTTAGTTCCCGTGTTGCATTGCCTCCTTGGTCAGTTCCCCTGTTGCATTGCTACCTTGGTCAGTTCCCATGTTGCTTTGCCACCTTGGTCAGTTCCCTTGTTGCATTGCCACCTTGGTCAGTTCCTATGTTGCATTGCTACCTTGGTCAGTTCCCATGTTGCATTGCCACCTTGGTCAGTTCCCTTGTTGCATTGCTACCTTGGTCAGTTACCTTGTTGCCTTGCTGCCTTGGTTAGTTCCCAAGGTTGCATTGCCACCTTGGTCAGTTACCGTGTTGCATTGCCACCTTGGTCGGTTCCCATGTTGCATTGCTACCTTGGTCAGTTCCCATGTTGCATTGCCACATTGGTCACTTCCCTTGTTGCATTGCTACCTTGGTCAGTTCCCATGTTGCTTTGCCACCTTGGTCAGTTCCCTTGTTGCATTGCCACCTTGGTCAGTTCCTATGTTGCATTTCCACCTTGGTGAGTTCCCGTGTTGCATTGCCACCTTCGTCAGTTCCTTTAATGCATTGCCACTTGGTCAGTTCCTTTGTTGCATTGCCACTATGGTCAGTTCCTTTGTTGCATAGCCACTTTGGTCAGTTCCAGTGTTGCATTCACAACTTCGTCTGTTCCCATTTTGAATTGCCACCTTGTTCAGTTCCCATGTTGCGTTGCCACTTTGGTCAGTTCCTGTGTTGCATTCCCAACTTGGTCAGTTCCCATGTTGCATTGTCACCTTGGTCATTTCCTTTATTGCATTGCCACCTTGGTCATTTACTTTATTGCATTGCCACATTGGTCAATTCCTTTGTTGCATTGCCACCTTGGTCATTTCCTTTATTGCATTGCCACATTGGTCAATTCCTTTGTTGCATTGCCACCTTGGTTAGTTCCTCTGTTGCATTGCCACCTTGGTCAGTTCCCTTGTTGCATTGCCACATTGGTCAATTCCTTTGTTGCATTGCCACCTTTGTTAGTTCCTTTGTTGCATTGCCATCTTGGTCAGTTCCTTTGTTGCATTGCCACCTTGGTTAGTTCCCTTGTTG
The DNA here is from genome assembly GCF_040958095.1 of Procambarus clarkii. Classification (NCBI taxonomy): domain Eukaryota; kingdom Metazoa; phylum Arthropoda; class Malacostraca; order Decapoda; family Cambaridae; genus Procambarus; species Procambarus clarkii. Next base: position 12,407,208 of record NC_091169.1, on the reverse strand, counting down.
CATTGCCACCTTGGTCAGTTCCCGTGTTGCATTGCCACCTTGGTCAATTCCTTTGTTGCATTGCCTCCTTGGTCAGTTCCCTTGTTGGATTGCCACCTTGGTCAGTTCCCATGTTGCATTGACACCTTGGTCAGTTCCTTTGTTGTATTGCCACCTTGGTCAATTCCTTTGTTGCATTGCCACCTTGGTCAGTTGCCTTGTTGAATTGCCACCTTGGTCAATTCCTTTATTGCAGTGCCACCTTGGTCAGTTCCCGTGTTGCATTGCCACCTTGGTCAATTCCTTTGTTGCATTGCCTCCTTGGTCAGTTCCCTTGTTGGATTGCCACCTTGGTCAGTTCCCATGTTGCATTGACACCTTGGTCAGTTCCTTTGTTGTATTGCCACCTTGGTCAATTCCTTTGTTGCATTGCCTCCTTGGTCAGTTCCTTTGTTGCATTGCCACCTTTGTCAATTCCTTTATTGCATTGCCACTTTGCTCAGTTCCTTTGTTGCATTGCCTCCTTGGTCAGTTCACAAGTTACATTGACATTTTGGTCAGTTCCTTTGTTGCACTGCCACCTTGGTTAGTTTCCATGTTGAGTTGCCACCGTGGTCAGTTCCTTTATTGCCTTGCCATATTGGTCAGTTCCTTTATTGCATTGCCACCTTGGTTAGTTCCCGTGTTGCGTTGCCACCTTGATTAGTTCCTTTCTTGCATTGCCATCTTGGTCAGTTCCTTTGTTGCATTGCCACCATGGTCAGTTCCCATGTTGCACTGCCAACTTGGTCAGTTCCCGTGTTGCGTTGCCATCTTGGTTAGTTCCCGTGTTGCATTGCCTCCTTGGTCAGTTCCCCTGTTGCATTGCTACCTTGGTCAGTTCCCATCTTGCTTTGCCACCTTGGTCAGTTCCCTTGTTGCATTGCCACCTTGGTCAGTTCCTATGTTGCATTGCTACCTTGGTCAGTTCCCATGTTGCATTGCCACCTTGGTCAGTTCCCTTGTTGCATTGCTACCTTGGTCAGTTACCTTGTTGCCTTGCTGCCTTGGTTAGTTCCCAAGGTTGCATTGCCACCTTGGTCAGTTACCGTGTTGCATTGCCACCTTGGTCGGTTCCCATGTTGCATTGCTACCTTGGTCAGTTCCCATGTTGCATTGCCACATTGGTCACTTCCCTTGTTGCATTGCTACCTTGGTCAGTTCCCATGTTGCTTTGCCACCTTGGTCAGTTCCCTTGTTGCATTGCCACCTTGGTCAGTTCCTATGTTGCATTTCCACCTTGGTGAGTTCCCGTGTTGCATTGCCACCTTCGTCAGTTCCTTTAATGCATTGCCACTTGGTCAGTTCCTTTGTTGCATTGCCACTATGGTCAGTTCCTTTGTTGCATAGCCACTTTGGTCAGTTCCAGTGTTGCATTCACAACTTCGTCTGTTCCCATTTTGAATTGCCACCTTGTTCAGTTCCCATGTTGCGTTGCCACTTTGGTCAGTTCCTGTGTTGCATTCCCAACTTGGTCAGTTCCCATGTTGCATTGCGACCTTGTTCAGTTCCCATGTTGCATTGCCACCTTGGCCAGTTCCTTTGTTGCATTTCCACCTTGGTGAGTTCCCATGTTACATTGACACATTGGTCAGTTCTCGTGTTGCATTGCCACCTTGGTCAGTTCCCTTGTTGCATTGCCACCTTGGTCAGTTCCTTTGTTGCATTGCCACCTTGGTCAGTTCCCTTGTTGCATTGCCACCTTGGTCAATTCCTTTGTTGCATTGCCACCTTGGTCAGTTCCGTTGTTGCATTGCCATCTTGGTCATTTCCCATGTTGCATTGGCAACATGGTCAGTTCCCTTGTTGCATTGCCACCTTGGGCAATTCCTTTATTGCATTGCCACCTTGGTCAGTTCCCTTGTTGCATTGCCACCTTGGTCAGTTCCTTTATTGCATTGCCACCTTGGCCATTTCATTTGCTACATTGCCACCTTGGTCAGTTCCCTTTGTTGCATTGCCACATTGGTCAGTTCCTTTGTTGCATTGCAACCTTGGTCAGTTCCTGTGTTGCATTGCCACCTTGGTCAGTTCCCTTTGTTGCATTGCCACATTGGTCAGTTCCTTTGTTGCATTGCATCATTGGTCAGTTCCTTTATTGAATTGCCACCTTGGTCATTTCCTTTGTTGCATTGCCACATTGGTCAATTACTTTAGTGCATTGCCACCCTGGTCAGTTCCTTTGTTGCATTGCCTCCTTGGTCAATACCTTTATTGCATTGCCACATTGGTCAGTTCCTTTGTTGCATTGCCACCTTGGTCAGTTCTGTTGTTGAATTGCCGCCTTGGTCAGTTCCCGTGTTACATTGCCACCTTGGTCACTTCCTTTGTTGTATTGCCACCTTGGTCAGTTCCCGTGTTACATTGCTATCTTTGTCAGTTCCCGTGTTGCATTGCCACCTTGGTCAGTTCCCTTTCTGTATTACCACCTTGGTCATTTCCCAAGTTGCATTGGCAACTTGGTCAATTCCTTTATTGCATTGCCACCTTTGTCATTTCCTTTGTTGCATTGCCCCCTTGGTCAGTTCCTTTGTCGCATTGCCACCTTGGTTAATTCCTTTCTTGCATTGCCACCTTGGTCAGTTAATTTGTTGCATTGCCACCTTGGTCATTTCCCATGTTGCATTGGCACCTTGGTCATTTCCCATGTTACATTGCCACCTTTGTCAATTACTTTATTGCATTGCCTCCTTGGTCAGTTCACATGTTGCATTGACACCTTGGTCAGTTCCTTTATTGCATTGCCACCTTGGTCAGTTCCCATGTTACATTGCCACCTTGGTCAGTTCCCGTGTTGCATTGCCACCTTGGTTGGTTCCTTTCTTGCAGTGCCACTTTGGTCATAACCCACGTTGCACTGCCACCTTGGTCAGTTCCCGTGTTGCGTTGCCATCTTGGTCAGTTCCCGTGTTGTATTGCCACCTTGTCAGTTTCCATGTTGCATTGCCACCTTGTCAGTTCCCTTGTTACATTGCTACTTTGGTCAGTTACCTTGTTGCATTGCTACCTTGGTTAGTTCCCAAGGTTGCATTGCCACCTTGGTCAGTTACCGTGTTGCATTGCCACCTTGTTCGGTTCCCATGTTGCATTGCCACCTTGGTCACTTCCCTTGTTGCATTCCTACCATGGTCAGTTCCCATGTTGCTTTGCCACCTTGGTCAGTTCCCTTGTTGCATTGCCACCTTGGTCAGTTCCTATGTGGCATTTCCACCTTGGTCAGTTCCCGTGTTGCATTGCCACCTTGGTCAGTTCCTTTGTTGCATTGCCACCTTGGTCAGTTCCTTTAATGCATTGCCACCTCGGTCAGTTCCTTTGTTGCATTGCCACCTTGGTCAGTGTTACGGACCCGAGTCCAGCGTCCGAGCACGGAGCAGTGACGACCACGCCATCTGTGGGTCAGCTCCCGAAACCCCCTCCAAATGGACAGCGCCATCTAGTGAGGACGGAATATACCGGCCACAGGGACTGGATTCCCGCATTGATCAGCTCGTGACATAGCCGCTGCTGACCTCTGGTGAGGTGACGCTTAGACAGCAACGCCATCTATGGAGTGGATAGGTGGGCGTTTGTGTCTAAGCCTGTAAGTGAGGTGCCCTAGGGTGTCCCTAGTACTGATGACGTGTCTGATTACAGAGTCGACCTGGGACTGCTGGATCGGACGATGGGCAGTCTACCCAAGGCAGCCATAGCATCTCCACGTGTTTGCTGCAGAAGCTGTGAGTCACCCCCCCGGATGAACATTGTTGTGTTAGCCTGCCTGTGAGGTGGCAGAACCAGGAATTATCGTACCTGGGGCTGACTGGTGGAGAAGACTAGCCACTGGGGTGTAGCGAAAGGAGAGTGATCAGCGGAATCACACGAGGCTCCTGCCTAGGGCTCGCAACCCTAGTATCGGTCGTGGAGTTGCCTACGCAGCGTAGCTTACTGGAACCTGCCAGCTACAGGCTGGATCTGTGGTTGAAGGCCTCCACGACGGTGCACCCAGTGGGACTGTGATTTGGCTGGCCTGTGGCCTGGGTAGACTCGCCTAGGGAATCTAAGGATTCATCGTGAGGCCACAAGAAGAGAGCCAGGGCTACTCGTCTTGAGCACCGTGAAACATCCTGAGTCTTCGGAAGAAGAAGTTATTGTACATAAGTGTAGTCATAGTAACTGCGTGTGACTGTTTATATATTTATTTATGGTGGTGGAATAATTATATATTTAATTCAGTGCAGTTTTATCCCGTTCCCTTTAATTTACTTGCGTTACGGAACACACCCCTTGAAAGCCACTACTAACTTGGGGCAGGATACCCAAACTCTAATAAGATCAGAGAAAGAACCCAATTGCGACCCAATAGGGCCGTAACAGTCAGTTCCCATGTTTCATTGCCACTTTGGTCTGTTCCCATGTTGCATAGCCACTTTGGTCAGTTCCCATGTTGCGTTGCCACCTTGTTCAATTCCCATGTTGCGTTGCCAATTTGGTCAGTTCCTGTGTTGCATTCCCAACTTGGTCAGTTCCCATGTTGCATTGCGACCTTGTCCAGTTCCCATGTTGCATTGCAACCTTGGTCAGTTCCCTTCTTGCATTGCCACCTTGGGCAATTCCTCTATTGCATTGCCACCTTGGTCAGTTCCTTTGTTGCATTTCCACCTTGGTCAGTTCCCATGTTGCATTGACACCTTGGTCAGTTCCCATGTAGAACTGCCACCATGGTCAGTTCCTTTATTGCATTGTAACCTTGGTCAGTTCCTTTGTTGCATTGCCACCTTGGTCAGTTCCTTTGTTGCATTGCCACCTTGGTCAATTCCTTTATTGCATTGCCACCTTGGTCAGTTCCTTTGTCGCATTGCCACCTTGGTCAATTCCTTTGTTGCATTGCCACCTTGGTCAGTTCCTTTGTTGCATTGCCACCTTTGTCAGTTCCTTTATTGCATTGTTTTTGCTCAGTTCATTTGTTGCATTGCCTCCTTGGTCAGTTCACAAGTTGCATTGACACCTTGGTCAGCTCCTTTGTTGCATTGCCTCCTTGGTCATTTCCCATGTTGCATTGGCACCTTGGTCAGTTCCCTTGTTGCATTGCAACCTTTGTCAATTCCTTTATTACATTGCCACTTTCTTCAGTTCCTTTGTTGCATTGCCTCCTTGGTCAGTTCACAAGTTGCATTGACACCTTGGTCAGTTCCTTTGTTGCACTGTCACCTTGGTTAGTTCCCATGTTGAGTTGCCACCCTGGTCAGTTCCCGTGTTGCATTGCCACCTTGGTCAGTTCCTTTGTTCCATTGCAACCTTGGACAGTTCTCATGTTGCATTGCCACCTGGGTCAGTTCCTTTGTTGCATTGCCACCTTGGTCTGTTGCATTGTTACCTTGGTCAGTTCCCGTGTTGAATTGCCACCACGGTCAGTTCCTTTATTGCATTGCCACCTTGGTCAGTTCCTTTGTTGCATTGCCACCTTGGTCAGTTCCTTTGTTGCATTGCCACCTTGGTCAGTTCCCTTGTTGCATTGCCACCTTGGTCAATTCCTTTGTTGCATTGCCACCTTGGTCAGTTCCGTTGTTGCATTGCCATCTTGGTCATTTCGCATGTTGCATTGGCACCTTTGTCAATTCCTTTATAGCATTGCCACTTTGGTCAGTTCCTTTGTTGCATTGCCTCCTTGGTCAGTTCACATGCTGCATTGCCACCTTGGTCAGTTCTCATGTTGCATTGCCACCTTGGTTAGTTCCCATGTAGAGTTGCCACCCTGGTCAGTTCCTTTATTGCATTGCCAAATTGGTCAGTTTCTTTGTTGCATTGCCACCTTTGTCAGTTCCCTTGTTGAATTGCCACCTTGGTCAGTTCCTTTATTGCATTGCCACCTTGGTCAGACTACATTGCCACCTTGGCCAGTTCCCGTGTTGCATTGCCACCTTGGTTAGTTCCTTTCTTGCGTTGCCATCTTGGCCAGTTCCCGTGTTGCATTGCTGCCTTGGTCAGTTACCGTGTTGCATTGCCACCTTGGTCGGTTCCCAAAGTTGCATTGCCACCTTGGTCACTTCCATTGTTGCATTGCTACCTTGGTCAGTTACCTTGTTACATTGCTACCTTTGTTAGTTGCCAAGGTTGCATTGCCACCTTGGTCAGTTACCGTGTTGCATTGCCACCTTGGTCGGTTCCCATGTTACATTGCCACCTTGGTCAGTTCCCTTGTTGCATTGCTACCTTGGTCAGTTACCTTGTTACATTGCTACCTTGGTTAGTTCCCAAGGTTGCATTGCCACCTTGGTCAGTTACCGTGTTGCATTGCCACCTTGGTCGGTTCCCATGTTGCATTGCCACCTTGGTCACTTCCATTGTTGCATTGCCACCTTGGTCAGTTCCCATGTTGCTTTGCCACCTTGGTCAGTTCCCTTGTTGCATTGCCACCTTGGTCAGTTCCTATGTTGCATTTCCACCTTAGTCAGTTCCCGTGTTGCATTGCCACCTTGGTCAGTTCCTTTGTTGCATTGCCACCATGGTCAGTTCCTTTGTTGCATTGTCACCATGGTCAGTTCCAATGTTTCATTGCCACCTTGTTCAGTTCCCATGTTGCGTTGCCACTTTGGTCAGTTCTTGTGTTGCATTGCGACCTTGTTCAGTTCCCATGTTGCATTGCAACCTTGGTCAGTTCCTTTGTTTCATTTCCACCTTGGTGAGTTCTCGTGTTACATTGACACATTGGTCAGTTCCCGTGTTGCATTGCCACCTTGGTCAGTTCCCGTGTTGCATTGCCAACTTGGTCAGTTCCCGTGTTGCATTGCTATCTTTGTCAGTTCCCGTGTTGCATTGCTATCTTTGTCAGTTTCCGTGTTGCATTGCCACCTTGGTCAGTTCCTTTGTTGCATTGCCACCTTGGTCAGTTCTCATGTTGCATTGCCACCTTGGTCAGTTCCATTGTTGCATTGCCACCTTGGTCGGTTCCCATGTTACATTGCCACCTTGGTCAGTTCCCTTGTTGCATTGCTACCTTGGTCAGTTACCTTGTTACATTGCTACCTTGGTTAGTTCCCAAGGTTGCATTGCCACCTTGGTCAGTTACCGTGTTGCATTGCCACCTTGGTCGGTTCCCATGTTGCATTGCCACCTTGGTCACTTCCATTGTTGCATTGCCACCTTGGTCAGTTCCCATGTTGCTTTGCCACCTTGGTCAGTTCCCTTGTTGCATTGCCACCTTGGTCAGTTCCTATGTTGCATTTCCACCTTAGTCAGTTCCCGTGTTGCATTGCCACCTTGGTCAGTTCCTTTGTTGCATTGCCACCATGGTCAGTTCCTTTGTTGCATTGCCACCATGGTCAGTTCCAATGTTTCATTGCCACCTTGTTCAGTTCCCATGTTGCGTTGCCACTTTGGTCAGTTCTTGTGTTGCATTGCGACCTTGTTCAGTTCCCATGTTGCATTGCAACCTTGGTCAGTTCCTTTGTTTCATTTCCACCTTGGTGAGTTCTCGTGTTACATTGACACATTGATCAGTTCCCGTGTTCCATTGCCACCTTGGTCAGTTCCCGTGTTGCATTGCCAACTTGGTCAGTTCCCGTGTTGCTTTGCTATCTTTGTCAGTTCCCGTGTTGCATTGCTATCTTTGTCAGTTCCCATGTTGCATTGCCAACTTGGTCAGTTCCTTTGTTGCATTGCCACCTTGGTCAGTTCTCATGTTGCATTGTCACCTTGGTCAGTTCCCTTGTTGCATTGCCACTTTGAGCAATTCCTTTGTTGCATTGCCACCTTTGTCAGTTCCCGTGTTGCATTGCCACGTTGGTCAGTTCCCTTGTTGCATTGCCACCTTGGTCATTTCCTATATTGCATTGTCACCTTGGTCAGGTGCCATGTTGCATTGCCACCTTCGTCAGGTGCCATGTTGCATTGCCACCTTGGTCAGTTCCCCTGTTGCATTGCCACCTTGGTCAGTTCCCGTGTTGCATTGCCAACATGGTCAGTTCCCATGTTGCACTGGCATGTTGCATTGCCACCTTGGTCAGTTCCCGTGTTGTATTGCCACGTTGGTCACTTCCCTTGTTGCATTGCCACCTTGGTCATTTCCTTTGTTGCATTGCCACCTTCTTCAGGTGCCATGTTGAATTGCCACCTTCGTCAGGTGCCATGTTGCATTGCCACCTTCGTCAGGTGCCATGTTGCATTGCCACCTTTGTCAGGTGCCATGTTGCATTGCCACCTTGGTCAGTTCCCATGTTGCATTGCCACCTTGGTCAGTTCCCTTGTTGCATTGAGACCTTGGTCAGTTCCCTTGTTGAATTGCCACCTTGGTCAATTCCTTTATTGCATTGCCACCTTGGTCAGTTCCTTTGTTGCATTGCCACCTTGGTCAGTTCCTTTGTCGCATTGCCGCCTTGGTCAGTTCCTTTGTTGCAATGCCTTCTGGGTCATTTCCCATTTTGTATTGGCACCTTGGTCAGTTCTCTTGTTGCATTGCCTCCCTTGTCAATTCCTTTGTTGCATTGACACCTTTGTCAGTTCCTTTGTTGCATTGCCACCTTGGTCAGTTCTAGTGTTGCATTGCCACCTTGGTCAGTTCCCTTGTTGCATTGACACCTTGGTCAGTTCCCTTGTTTCATTGCCTCCTTTGTCAATTCCTTTGTTGCATTGACACCTTGGTCAGTTCCTTTGTTGCATTGCCACTTTGGTCAGTTCCCGTGTTACATTGCTCTCTTTTTCAGTTCCCGTGTAGCATTGCCACGTTGGTCACTTCCTTTGTTGCATTGCCACCTTAGTCATTTCCCGAGTTGCACTGGCACCGTGGTCAGTTACTGTGTTGCATTGTCACCTTGGTCAGTTCCCGTGTTGCATTGCCACCTTGGTCAGTTCCCGTGTTGCATTGCTACCTTGGTCAGTTACTGTGTTGCATTGCCACCTTGGTCAGTTCCCATGTTGCATTGCTACCTTGGTCAGTTCCCATGTTGCATTGCCACTTTGGTCAGTTACTGTGTTGCATTGCCACCTTGGTCAGTTCCCATGTTGCAGTGCTACCTTGGACAGTTCCCATGTTGCATTGCTATCTTGGTTAGTTCCCATGATGAATTGCCACTTTGGTCAGTTCCTATGTTGCATTGTCACCTTTGTCAGTTCCCGTGTTGCATTGCCACCTTGGTCAGTTCCCGTGTTGCATTGCTACCTTGGTCAGTTCCCATGTTGCATTGCCACCTTGGTCAGTTACTGTGTTGCATTGCCACCTTGGTCAGTTCCCATGTTGCATTGCTACCTTGGTCAGTTCCTTTGTTGCATTGCCTCCTTTGTCATCTCCCTTATTGCATTGCCACCTATTCAGTTCCTTTGTTGCATTGCCTCTTTGGTCAGTTCCCATGTTGCATTGACACCTTGGTCAGTACCATTATTGCATTGCCACATTGGTCAGTTCCTTTGTTGCATTGCCACCTTGGTCATTTCCCTATTTGCTTTGGCAACTTGGTCAGTTCCTTTGTTGCATTGCCACCTTTGTCAGTTCCCGTGTTGCATTGCCACGTTGGTCAGTTCCTTTGTTGCATTGCCACCTTGGTCATTTCCTATATTGCATTGTCACCTTGGTCAGGTGCCATTTTGCATTGCCACCTTCGTCAGGTGCCATGTTGCATTGCCACCTTGGTCAGTTCCCCTGTTGCATTGCCACCTTGGTCAGTTCCTGTGTTGCATTGCCAACTTGGTCAGTTCCCATGTTGCACTGGCATGTTGCAATGCCACCTTGGTCAGTTCCCGTGTTGTATTGCCACGTTGGTCACTTCCCTTGTTGCATTGCCACCTTGGTCATTTCCTTTGTTGCATTGCCACCTTCTTCAGGTGCCATGTTGCATTGCCACCTTCGTCAGGTGCCATGTTGCATTGCCACCTTCGTCAGGTGCCATGTTGCATTGCCACCTTGGTCAGTTCCCATGTTGCATTGCCACCTGGTCAGTTCCCTTGTTGCATTGACACCTTGGTCAGTTCCCTTGTTGAATTGCCACCTTGGTCAATTCCTTTATTGCATTGCCACCTTGGTCATTTCCTTAGTTGCATTGCCACCTTGGTCATTTCCTTTGTCGCATTGCCACCTTGGTCAGTTCCTTTGTCGCATTGCCACCTTGGTCAGTTCCTTTGTTGCAATGCCTTCTGGGTCATTTCCCATGTTGTATTGGCACCTTGGTCAGTTCCCTTGTTGCATTGAAACCTTGGTCAGTTCCCGTGTTGCATTGCCACCTTGGTCAGTTCCCATGTTGCATTACCACCTTGGTCAGTTCCTTTGTTGCATTGCCACCTTGGTCAGTTCCCATGTTGCATTGCCACCTTGGTCAGTTACTGTGCTGCATTGCCACCTTGGTCCGATCCTTTGTTGCATTGCTACCATGGTCAGTTCCAATGTTGCATTGAAACCTTGGTCAGTTCCCGTGTTGCATTGCCACCTTGGTCAGTTCCCATGTTGCATTGCCACCTTGGTCAGATCAAATGTTGCATTGCCACCTTGGTCAGTTCAAATGTTGCATTGCCACCTTGGTGAGTTCCCTTGTTGCATTGCTACCTTGGTCAGTTGCCTTGTTGCATTGCCACCTTGGTCAGTTCACTTGTTGCATTGTAACCTTGGTCAGTTCAAATGTTGCATTGCCACCTTGGTCAGTTCCTTTGTTGCATTGCCACCTTGGTCAGTTCCCGTGTTGCATTGCCACCTTGGTCAGTTCCCTTGTTGCATTGCCACCTTGGTCAGTTCAAATGTTGCATTGCCACCTTGGTCAGTTCCCTTCTTTCATTGCCACCTTGGTCAGTTCCCGTGTTGCATTGCCACCTTGGTCAGTTCCCTTGTTGCATTGCTACCTTGGTAAGTTTTCGTTTTGCATTGCCACCTTGGTCAGTTCCCTTGTTGCTTTGCCACCTTGATCAGTTCCATTTTGCATTTCCACCTTGGTCAGTTCCCGTGATACATTGCCACCTTGGTCAGTTCCCGTGTTGCATTGCCACCTTGGACAGTTCCCATGTTGCATTGCCACCTTGCTCAGTTCCCTTGTTGCATTGCCACTTTGGTCAGTTCCCGTGTTGCATTGCCACCTTGGTCAGTTCCCTTGTTGCATTGCCACTTTGGTCAGTTCCCGTGTTGCATTGCTACCTTGGTCAGTTACCGTGTTGCATTGCGACCTTGTTCACTTCCAGTGTTGCATTGCCACCATGGTCAGTTCCTTTGTTGCATTTCCACCTTGGTGAGTTCCCATGTTACATTGACACCTTTGTCAGTTCCTGTGTTGCATTGCCACCTTGGTCAGTTCCTTTGTTGCATTTCCACCTTGGTGAGTTCCCGTGTTACATTGACACCTTTGTTAGTTCCTGTGTTGCATTGCCACCTTGGTCAGTTCCCTTTTTGCATTGCTACCTTGGTCAGTTGCTTTATTGCATTGCCACCTTGGTCAGTTCCCATGTTGCATTGCCATCTTAGTCAGTTACCGTGTTGCATTGCTACCTTGGTCAGTTACCGTGTTGCACTTCCACCTTGGTCAGTACTCGTGTTGCATTGGCACCTTGGACAGTTGCTTTGTTGCATTGCCACCTTGGTCAGTTCCTTTATTGCGTTGCCACCTTGATCAGTTCCTTTGTTACATTGCCACCTTGGTCAGTTCCCGTGTTGCATTGCCACCTTGGTCAGTTCCCATGTTGCATTGCCACCTTCGTGAGTTCCCGTGTTGCATTGCCACCTTGGTCAGTTCCCATGTTGCATTGCCACCTTGGTCAGTTCCCGTGTTGCATTGCCACTTTGCTCAGTTCCCGTGTTGCTTTGCAACCTTGGTCAATTCCCATGTTGCATTGCTACCTTGGTCAGTTACCGTGTTGCACTTCCACCTTGGTCAGTACTCGTGTTGCATTGGCACCTTGGACAGTTGCTTTGTTGCATTGCCACCTTGGTCAGTTCCTTTATTGCGTTGCCACCTTGATCAGTTCCTTTGTTACATTGCCACCTTGGTCAGTTACCGTGTTACATTGCCAACTTGGTCAGTTTTCATGTTGCATTGCTACCTTAGTCAGTTCCCGTGTTGCATTGCCACTTTGGTCAGTTCCTATGTTGCATTTCCACCTTGGTCAGTTCCTGTGTTGCATTGCCAACTTGGTCAGTTCCTTTGTTGCATTGCCGCCTTGGTCAGTTCCTTTAATGCATTGAGACCTTGGTCACTTCCTTTGTTGCATTGCCACCTTGGTCAGTTCCCAAGTTGCATTGCCACCTTGGTCAGTTCCTTTGTTGCATTGCCACCTTGGTCAGTTCCCATTTTGCATTGTCACTTTGGTCAGTTCCCAAGTTGCATTGGCATCTTGGTCAGTTCCTTTATTGCATTGCCACCTTGGTCAGTTCCCATATTGCACAGACACATTGGTCAGTTCCCGTGTTGCATTGCTACCTTGGTTAGTTCCCGTGTTGCTTTGCCACCTTGGTTAGTTCCTATGTTGCATTTCCACCTTGGTCAGTTCCCGTGTTGCATTGCCACCTTGGTCAGTTCCCGTGTTGCTTTGCCACCTTGGTTAGTTCCTATGTTGCATTTCCACCTTGGTCTGTTCCCATGTTGCTTTGCCACCTTGGTCAGTTACTGTGTTGCATTGCCACCTTTGTCAGTTCCCATGTTGCATTGCCACCTTGGTCAGTTCCCTTGTTGCATTGCTACCTTGGTCAGTTCCAGTGTTGCATTGCCTCCTTGCTCAGTTCCCGTGTTGCATTGCTACCTTGGTCAGTTCCTTTGTTGCATTGCCACCTTGGTCAGTTCCCATATTGCACAGACACATTGGTCAGCTCCCGTGTTGCATTGCTACCTTGGTTAGTTCCCATGTTGCATTGCTACCTTGGTCAGTTCCAGTGTTGCATTGCCTCCTTGCTCAGTTCCCGTGTTGCATTGCTACTTTGGTCAGTTCCCATGTTGCATTGCCACCTTGGTCAGTTACTGTTTTGCATTGCCACCTTGGTCAGTTCCTTTATTGCATTGCCACCTTGGTCAGTTCCCTTGTTGCATTGGCACCTTGGTCAGTTCCCTTGTTGCATTGGCACCTTGGTCAGTTCACTTGTTGCATTGCTACCTTGGTCAGTTCCAGTGTTGCATTGCCTCCTTGCTCAGTTCCCGTGTTGCATTGCTTCCGTGGTCAGTTCCCATGTTGCATTGCCACCTTGGTCAGTTACTGTTTTGCATTGCTACCTTGGTCAGTTCCTTTATTGCATTGCCACCTTGGTCAGTTCCCTTGTTGCATTGGCACCTTGGTCAGTTCCCTTGTTGCATTGGCACCTTGGTCAGTTCCCTTGTTGCATTGGCACCTTGGTCAGTTCCCTTGTTGCATTGCCACCTTGGTCAGTTCCCTTGTTGCATTGGCACCTTGGTCAGTTCCCTTGTTGCATTGCCACCTTGGTCAGTTCCCTTGTTGCATTGGCACCTTGGTCAGTTCCCGTGTTGCATTGGCACCTTGGTCAGTTCCCTTGTTGCATTGCTACCTTGATAGGTTTTCTTGTTGCATTGCCACCTTGATCAGTTCCTTTTTTGCATTTCCACCTTGGCGAGTTCCCGTGTTACATTGACACCTTGGTCAGTTTCCTTGTTGCATTGCTAATTGGTCAATTCCCTTGTTGCATTGCTACCTTGGTCAGTTACTGTGTTGCATTGCGACCTTGTTCACTTCCCGTGTTGCATTGCCACCTTGGTCAGTTCCTTTGTTGCATTTCCACTTTGGTGAGTTCCCGTGTTACTTTGACACCCTTGTCAGTTGCTATGTTGCATTGCCACCTTGGTCAGTTCCCTTCTTGCATTGCTACCTTGGTCAGTTGCCATGTTGCATTGCCATCTTAGTCAGTTACCGTGTTGCATTGCCACCTTAATCAGTTCCTATGTTGCATTGCTACCTTGGTCAGTTCCCATGTTGCATTGCCACCTTGGTTAGTTCCCTTGTTGCACTTCCACCTTGGTCAGTTCCCGTGTTGCATTGGCACCTTGGTCAGTTGCTTTGTTGCATTGCCACCTTGGTCAGTTCCTTTAATGTATTGCCACCTTGGTGAGTTCCCGTGTAACATTGCCACCTTGTTCACTTCCCGTGTTGCATTGCCACCTTGGTCAGTTCCTTTGTTGCATTTCCACCTTGGTGAGTTCCCGTGTTACATTGCCACCTTGGTCACTTCCCGTGTTGCATTGCCACCTTGGTCAGTTCCCGTGTTGCATTGCCACCTTGTTCACTTCCCGTGTTGCATTGCCACCTTGGTCAGTTCCTTTGTTGCTTTTCCACCTTGGTGAGTTCCCGTGTTACATTGCCACCTTGGTCAGTTCCCGTGTTGCATTGCCACCTTGGTCAGTTCCCATGTTGCATTGCCACCTTGGTCAATTCCCATGTTGCATTGCTACCTTGGTCAGTTCCCGTGTTGCATTGCCACCTTGGTCAATTCCCATGTTGCATTGCCACCTTGGTCATTTCCCATGTTGCATTGCTACCTTAGTCAGTTCCCGTGTTGCATTGCAACCTTGGTCAGTTCCCATGTGACATTGCCACCTTGGTCAGTTCCCATGTTACATTGCTACCTTGATCAGTTTTCTTGTTGCATTTCTTCCTTGATCAGTTTTCTTCTTGCATTGCTACCTTGGTCAGACCCATGTTGCATTGCCAGCTTGGTTAGTTCCCTTGTTGCATTACCACCTTGGGCAATTCCCGTGTTGCATTGCCGCCTTGGTCATTTGTCATGTTGCGTGCCCACCTTGGTTAGTTCCAATGTTGCATTGCCACCTTGGTCAGTTACTGTTTTGCATTGCCACCTTGGTCAGTTCCTTTATTGCATTGCCACCTTGGTCAGTTTCTTTGTTGCATTGCCATCTTGGTCAGTTCCAATGTTGCATTGCCACCTTGGTGAGTTCCCATGTTGCATTGCCACCTTAGTCAGTTCCCGTGCTGCATTGCTACCTTGGTCAGTTCCCTTGTTGCATTGGCACATTGGTCAGTTCCCGTGTTACATTGCCACCTTGGTCAGTTTTCATGTTGTATTGCCACCTTGGTCAGATCCCGTGTAGCATTGCCACCTTGGTCAGTTCCCTTGTTGCATTACTACCTTGGTCAGTTCCCTTGTTGCATTGTCACCTTGGTCAGTTCCTTTGTTGCATTGCCACCTTGGTCAGTTCCTTTGTTGCATTGCCACCTTGGTCAGATCCCGTGTTGCATTGCCACCTTGGTCAGTTCCCTTGTTGCATTACCACCTTGGTCAGTTCCCATGTTACCTTGACACCTTGGTCAGTTCCGTTGTTACATTGACACCTTGGTCAGTTCCCTTGTTGCATTGCTACCTTGGTCAGTTCCCATGTTGCATTGCCACCTTGGGCAGTTCCCTTGTTGCATTGCTACCTTGTTCAGTTCCCATGTGTCATTGCCACCTGGGTCAGTTCCCATGTTGCATTGCCACCTTGATCAGTTCCCTTGTTGCATTGCCACGTTGGTCAGTTCCCTTGTTGCATTGCCACCTTGGTCAGTTCCCGTGTTGCTTTGCCACCTTGGTCAGTTCCTATGTTGCATTTCCACCTTGGTCAGTTCCCGTGTTGCATTGCTACCTTGGTCTGTTCCCATGTTGCTTTGCCACCTTGGTCAGTTACTGTGTTGCATTGCCACCTTTGTCAGTTCACTTGTTGCATTGCTACCTTGGTCAGTTCCAGTGTT
The DNA here is from genome assembly GCF_040958095.1 of Procambarus clarkii. Classification (NCBI taxonomy): domain Eukaryota; kingdom Metazoa; phylum Arthropoda; class Malacostraca; order Decapoda; family Cambaridae; genus Procambarus; species Procambarus clarkii. Next base: position 12,391,563 of record NC_091169.1, on the reverse strand, counting down.
GCATTGCCTCCTTTCTCAGTTCCCGTGTTGCATTGCTACCTTGGTCAGTTCCCATGTTGCAGTGCCACCTTGGTCAGTTACTGTTTTGCATTGCTACCTAGGTCAGTTCCTATATTGCATTGCCACCTTGGTCAGTTCCCATGTTCCATTGCCATCTTAGTCAGTTACCGTGTTGCATTGCCACCTTGGTTAGTTCCCTTGTTGCACTTCCACCTTGGTCAGTTCCTTTGTTGCATTTCCACCTTGGTGAGTTCCCATGTTGCATTGCCACCTTGGTCAGTTCCCGTGTTGCATTGGCACCTTGGTCAGTTGCTTTGTTGCATTGCCACCTTGGTCAGTTCCCATGTTGCATTGCCACCTTGGTCAGTTCCTTTGTTGCATTTCCACCTTGGTGAGTTCCCATGTTGCATTGCCACCTTGGTCAGTTCCTTTAATGCATTGCCACCTTGATCAGTTCCTTTGTTGCATTTCCACCTTGGTGAGTTCCCGTGTTACAATGCCACCTTGGTCAGTTCCCATGTTGCATTGCCTTCTTGGTCAATTCCCTTGTTGCATTGCTACCTTGGTCAGTTACCGTGTTGCATTGCCACCTTGGTCAGTTCCCGTGTTGCATTGTCACCTTGGTCAATTCCCATGTTGCATTGCCACCTTGGTCAGTTCCTATGTTGCATTTCTACCTTGGTCAGATCCCTTGTTGCATTGCCACCTTGGTCAGTTCCTTCGTTGCACTTCCACCTTGGTCAGTTCCCGTGTTGCATTGCTACCTTGGTCAGTTGCTTTATTGCATTGTCACCTTGGTCACTTCCCATGTTGCATTGCCACCTTGGTCACTTCCTATGTTGCATTGCCACCTTGGTCATTTCCCATGTTTCATAGCCACTTTGGTCAGTTCCCGTGTTGCATTGCCACCTTGGTCAATTCCCTTGTTTCATTGCTATCTTGGTCAGTTCCCATGTTGCATTGCCACATTGTTCAGTTCCCATGTTGCATTGCCACTTTGGTCAGTTCCCGTGTTGCATTCCCAACTTGGTCAGTTCCCTTGTTGCATTGCCTCTTTGGTCAGTTCCTTTGTTGCATTGCCACCTTGTTCACTTCCCATGTTGCATTGCCACCTTGGTCATTTCCCATGTTTCATAGCCACTTTGGTCAGTTCCCATGTTGCATTCCCAACTTGGTCAGTTCCCACGTTGCATTGCCACCTTGGTCAGTTCCCACGTTGCATTGCCACCTTGGTCAGTTCCCACGTTGCATTGCCACCTTGGTCAGTTCCCACGTTGCATTGCCACCTTGGTCAGTTCCCATGTTGCATTGCCACCTTGGTCAGTTCCCTTGTTGCATTGCACCTTGGTCAGTTCCCATGTTGCATTGCCACCTTGGTCAGTTCCCTTGTTGCATTGCCATCTTGGTCAGTTCCCTTGTTGCATTGCACCTTGGTCAGTTCCCTTGTTGCATTGCCACCTTGGTCAGTTCCCTTGTTGCATTGCACCTTGGTCAGTTCCCACGTTGCATTGCCACCTTGGTCAGTTCCCTTGTTGCATTGCACCTTGGTCAGTTCCCATGTTGCATTGCCACCTTGGTCAGTTCCCTTGTTGCATTGCCACCTTGGTCAGCTCCCATGTTGCATTGCCACCTTGGTCAGTTCCCTTGTTGCATTGCCACCTTGGTCAGTTCCCTTGTTGCATTGCACCTTGGTCAGTTCCCACGTTGCATTGCCACCTTGGTCAGTTCCCTTGTTGCATTGCACCTTGGTCAGTTCCCATGTTGCATTGCCACCTTGGTCAGTTTCCATGTTGCATTGCCACCTTGGTCAGTTCCCATGTTGCATTGCCACCTTGGTCAGTTCCCTTGTTGCATTGCCACCTTGGTCAGTTCCCTTGTTGCATTGCCACCTTGGTCAGTTCCCATGTTGCATTGCCACCTTGGTCAGTTCCCTTGTTGCATTGCCACCTTGGTCAGTTCCCATGTTGCATTGCCACCTTGGTCAGTTCCCATGTTGCATTGCCACCTTGGTCAGTTCCCTTGTTGCATTGCCACCTTGGTCAGTTCCCTTGTTGCATTGCCACCTTGGTCAGTTCCCATGTTGCATTGCCACCTTGGTCAGTTCCCATGTTGCATTGCCACCTTGGTCATTTCCCACGCTGCATTGCCACCTTGGTCAGTTCCCTTGTTGCATTGCACCTTGGTCAGTTCCCATGTTGCATTGCCACCTTGGTCAGTTCCCATGTTGCATTGCCACCTTGGACAAGTCCCTTTGTTGCATTTCTACCTTGGTGAGTTCCCGTGTTACATTGACACCTTGGTTAGTTTCTTTATGGCATTGCCACCGTGGTCAGTTCCCTTGTTGGATTGCTACCTTGGTCAGTTCACTTGTTTCATTGCCACCTTGGTCAGTTCCCGTGTTGCATTGCCACCTTGGTCAGTTCCTCTGTTGCATTGCCATCTTGGTCAGTTCCCATGTTGCATTGCCACCTTGGTCAGTTGCTTTATTGCATTGCCACCTTGGTCAGTTGCTTTGTTGCATTGTCACCTTGGTTAATTCCCATGTTGCATTGCCACCTTGGTCAGTTCCCATGTTGCATTGCCACCTTGGTCAGTTCCCTTGTTGCATTGCCACCTTGGTCGGTTGCTTTGTTGCATTGCCACCTTGGTCGGTTGCTTTATTGCATTGCCACCTTGGTCAGTTGCTTTGTTGCATTGTCACCTTGGTCAATTCCCATGTTGCATTGCCACCTTGGTCAGTTCCCTTGTTGCATTGCCACCTTGGTCAGTTGCTTTGTTGCATTGCCACCTTGGTCGGTTGCTTTATTGCATTGCCACCTTGGTCAGTTGCTTTGTTGCATTGCCACCTTGGTCACTTCCCATGTTGCATTGCCACCTTGGTCAGTTCCTCTGTTGCATTGCCATCTTGGTCAGTTCCCATGTTGCTTTGCCACCTTGGTCAGTTGCTTTATTGCATTGCCACCTTGGTCAGTTGCTTTGTTGCATTGCCACCTTGGTCACTTCCCATGTTGCATTGCCACCTTGGTCATTTCCCATGTTGCATAGCCACTTTGGTCAGTTCCCATGTTGCATTGCCACCTTGTTCAGTTCCCATGCTGCATTGCCACTTTGGTCAGTTCCCGTGTTGCATTCCCAACTTGGTCAGTTCCCATGTTGCATTTTTACCTTGGTGAGTTCCCGTGTTACATTGACAACTTGGTCAGTTCCCATGTTGCATTTCCACCTTGGTCAGTTCCCTTGTTGGATTGCCACCTTGGCCAGTTCCCATGATGCATTGCGATCTTGGTCAGTTCCCGTGTTGCATTGCCACCTTGGTCAGTTCCCATGTTGCATTGCCACCTTGGTCATTTCCCTTGTTGTATAGCCACTTTGGTCAGTTCCCTTATTGCATTGCCACCTAGGTCAGTTCCCATGGTGCATTGCCACCTTGGTCAGTTCCCTTATTGCATTGCCACCTAGGTCAGTTCCCATGGTGCATTGCCACCCTGGTCAGTTCCCTTATTGCATTGCTACCTTGATCAGTTTTCTTGTTGCATTGCCACCTTGGTTAGTTGCCATTATGCATGCCCCCCCTTGGTCAGTTGTCATATTGCGTGCCCACCTTGTTCAGTTGCCATTTTGCATGCCCAGCTTGGTCAGTTCCCATGCTACATGCCCACTTTGGTCAGTTTCCATGTTACATGCCCACCTTGGTCAGTTGCCATGTTACATGCCCACTTTGGTCAGTTGCCATGTTACATGCCCACTTTGGTCAGTTGCCATGTTACATGCCCACTTTGGTCAGTTGCCATGTTACATGCCCACTTTGGTCAGTTGCCATGTTACATGCCCACTTTGGTCAGTTGCCATGTTACATGCCCACTTTGGTCAGTTGCCATGTTACATGCCCACTTTGGTCAGTTGCCATGTTACATGCCCACCTTGAAAATGACCTCGTTGCTGGTGCCGGCGAGGAAGAGCGGGATGTAGCCGACCCAGGTGGCTGCCAGCAGGTCCTCCAGGGTGTCAATGGGACGCTCCAAGGACGGCTTGGCTAGTGCTGCTGTCAGTGTCCCTGAGTAGACGGCTGGGGACGTACACATCACATCTATATATATATATACATCTATATATATATATATATATATATATATATATATATATATATATATATATATATATATATATATATATATATATATATGTCGTACCTAGTAGCCAGAATGCACTTCTCGGCCTACTATGCAAGGCCTGATTTGCCTAATAAGCCAAGTTTTCCAGAAATAATATATTATCTATAACTTTTTTCTTATGAAATGATAAAGCTACCCATTTCATTATGTATGAGGACAATTTTTTTTTATTGCAGTTAAAATTAACGTAGATATATGACCGAACCTAACGAACCCTACCTAACCTAACCTAATCTATCTTTATAGGTTAGGTTAGGTTAGGTAGCCAAAAAAGCTAGGTTAGGTTAGGTTAGGTAGGTTAGGTAGTCGAAAAACAATTACTTCATGAAGACTTGGCTTATTAGGCAAATTGGGCCTTGCATAGTAGGCTGAGAAGTGCGTTTTGGCTACTAGATACGACATATATATATACATACATATATATATATATATATATATATATATATATATATATATATATATATATATATATATATATATATATATATATACAATGTATATATATATATATATATATATATATATATATATATATATATATATATATATACATTGTGATGGAAAAAAGAAGTGTAGATGTTCGGCAGTCCTCCCAATGGCTGGTGTAAATGCTTATCACATTTAAGAAAAAAAAGATGACTGCGTAGCTGTTGTGTCCTGTGGCAAAACAAGCAAAACAAATAGTATGAACAATGGAACTTTAATTACATTTAAAACAAACAATGAATAAGACAATTCCTTGGCTATGTACAGTGCAAACTCACAAGATTCAAAAAATAACATAAAACAATATAATGGTGTCGTTACTCTAAAATGGATAAAGACAAAATGAAATTAAATTAACAAGTGCTGAGAATAAAGCGCTGGCTGAGAACATCCACTAATAGACAGAGCGTATATCAGATGGTTGTTTCAGCTTGAGAGCAAAGAATATTCTAAGTCCAATGGCTAATGCAGTCTCAAACGTCGGCTAGGTAGATGGCGCTGAGGTGCAGAAGTGCAGTGGTGCAGATGTCGATTCACCAATCAGAAGCGGGCAGGCTGGAAATGCTAGTTTGGTGATCGGCGACGAGGGAGGGGGAGGTGGAGAGCGAGTGTGATACGTTTGCGCCTGGCAAAACGTATTTGACCAAATATGTACTACACTTGCTTGTAGTATCTAGATGTTATAGATGTACTGAAGTAACATGACGATAGGAAAGAGCAGGCCAAATCTCTCTTGAAGGAGATTATTGTAACAGCTCTCCCCCGAAGCCTGCTCTTATGGGTTAAGTACTTCAGTAGCTGGTGTAGAGGTAGGAGTAGCTGTCTCTACCTCGTAGACTCTGGAGAGGGCGTCGGCTATGATGTTGTCCGAACCTTTGATGTAGATGATCTCCAGATTAAAATTTTGCAAGTACAGTGCCCAGCGTAGAAGACGTTGATTGCTGAATTGTGCCTGTTGTAGGAACCACAGGGGTTTGTGGTCCGAGTAGATGGTAATAGACCGATTCCCCTGTAGGTAAGGTTCGAAATGTTGCAGATTCAGGACGATGGAGAGGAGTTCCCTTTCGATAGTGCTGTAGTTCTTCTGGTGAGGCTTCAACTTGTAGCTGTAGTAGCTAACAGGAAGAACCTCCTCGCCTCGTTGTTGCATCAGGACGCCCCCGATGCCGGTACCACTGGCGTCAACATTGATGATGAAGGGCTTCGTGATATCTGGAGAGGCGAGAATGGGATCAGAACATAGCAGAGATTTAAGTTGTTCAAAGGTCTCTCTGTTGTCTGTTGAATGGTCCAATGATACCGTTGCTTGGGGCCGGTCAGATTAATCAATGGTGTCGCTACCGTACTAAAATTCTTCACAAACCTACGATAGTAAGAAGCAAGTCCAAGGAAGCGCAGGAGCTGCTTCCTGGTCGTAGGTTGTGGGTAATGCTGAATGGCTTCAGTGTGAATTGTTAAAGGAGCTAGGCTGCCACTCCCTATCACATGACCCAGATAACGTACTTACCTTTGGCAAAGGTGGACTTGCCCAAGTTGATGGTAAGGCCGGCTGTCAGGAGCTTGGAGAACAGTCATTGCAGCTGGAGCAGATGTTCGCGCCAGGTGTTGGTTGCCACAACGATGTCGTCCAAGTAGGCGTAGGTGTGATCTAGGCCGTAGATGACGTGGTTGACAGCTCGCTGGAAGGTGGCCGGGGCATTACACAGTCCAAAAGGAAGGCGTTCATATCTGTATAGGCCAAAAGGAGTGGTGAAGGCAGATATTTCCTTAGCTCTCTCAGTCAGGCTTATTTGGTAATAACCTTTTAACAAATCAAGTTGGGATAAATATTTGTCATTACCTATGGCGTCAAGGATATCATCTATGCGTGGTAAAGGATAAGCATCCTTGACGGTCACAAGATTCAATTTCCTATAATCGGTACAAAGGCGTACTTTACGGTGCGGTTTCGGCACCAAGATGCAGGGTGAGGCCCAAGGGGATTCACAAGGTGTGGCTAGCCCATGATCCAGAAGGTATTGTAGTTCAGCACGCATAACTTCCTTTTTGTACGGGCTGATACGGTAGAAGGGTTGACGAATCGGCCGGGTAACAGGAAGCAGCTGGATGTCGTGCTGAACCACATTACACTCCTGGGGATCATCATTGAACAACTTCTGATGTTCATGAAGAACTTTGATGAGAGGAGCACTATTACTGTCCTGTAAATAGGCCGGAAGATCATTAAGGATTTTCGAGTTGGAAGGCACTGACTCAGAGTCAGTGCTTTCCGGAGAAGCAGGGAAGGTCTCACTGTGGAGGTATGGATCTTTGAAAGTGGAGAGTGATATTAGCACAGTGGGGGGAATACCTTTATACTCCTTGAGTAGATTGACGTGGCACAACTGGGTCCTCTTCCGCCTATCTGGAGTCTCAAAAACGTAGTTGTGGTTGTTTCTGCACTCCTTGATGCCGTATGGTCCTGAAAACTTATTTTGCAATGGAGAACCTGGGATAGGAAAATATGCCAACACGAAGTCTCCTGGTCAAATTTCCTGATTTTGCTGCGTTGGTCAAAATGAGTCTTCATCCTCTCTTGAGCTTTCAATAGATTGTCATTAGCAAATTTACGTACTCACTCTAGAATGTGCTTTAAGTTTTGAAGAAACTGGGGCACATTCTGAGGGTCACTGAAGGTGGCATTACATAGAGAATCTTTAAAAGCTTTGAGAGGAGTACGGCACTTACGTCCGTAGAGCTTCTCATAAGGAGATACTCCTAGAGACTCATTTGGGAGACTTCTGAAAATACACATGATGATGTCAAGCTGTTTATCCCAGTCTTTCATGGTTTCATTGCAAAATTTCATTAGGAGTGATTTAATCGTTTGGTGACTACGTTCAAGAGAACCCTGTGAAGCAGGATGATAGGGGCTGGACAATACCTGAGTGATGTTGAACTCTTCCAGCGTCTTCTTGAAGAGATCACTGGTGAAGTTGGTGCCACAGTCACTTTGAACCTCCCTTGGAAATCCATATTGGGTAAAAATCTTCAATAGTTGTTTTACCACCGTAGCAGCCGTAATGTTCTTTACTGGAACTGCTATGAGGAATCTGGTGGTTGGACACAGGATGGTTAGTATATAAGCGTTGCCAGAACTGGTCCGGGGTAAAGGACCAACACAGTCTATGATGAGTCTGTGGAAAGGTTCTGCAGGCACAAGGATGGGAATTAAAGGAGCTTTGGGAATCTGGATGTTAGGTTTCCCTGCCATCTGACATATATGACACTGTTGCATGTAACTTTTGACGTCTTTAACCATACCTGGCCAGTAGTAGTCTTGTCTGATTCCGTGATAGGTTTTGTTAAAACCATAGTGAGAAAGTGCTCCTTGGGCCAGGTGTAGAATATCGGGCCGTAGGCTGGTGGGAACCACTAGTTGTTCGACATTTGCCCAATTGTTATACTCCGTCAGCTTACTCGGTCTGTACCTGAGGTAGAGCAACTGATTCTCTAGGAAAAACCCAGGAATACTGTCAGGTTGAGTCTCAGCCTGGAAGAATAATGGTGTTAATGAAGGATCCTCCCTCTGTAACTTATGGAACTCCAACATAGTAAGATTCTGTGGTAGGTTCTGATGGTCTTGAGGGACAGCGGTTGCAGTAGAGTCAGCTGGTTGCGGGCGTGCAGCTTGTGCACGGGTGATCACCAAAACCGGAGGAGAAACTTCATCACTTTCTTGAACCTCTGCTGGAACATACTTTAAGATGGGGTTGTCCACTACAGAGTCACATACCTGAGGTTTGTCCATAATGATCAGGTTGGAAGGTTGCAGATCTTCGGCCAAGTCATTGCCCAGGAGAAGTTGCACTTCAGACATGGGAAAAGGTTTTTCCCTGATGGCGACTTGGACTTCACCGGTCACGAAAGGACAATCCAGGTGTACTCTGGCGAGTGGATACGGAGTGGTAGCAGTAAGGTCAGTGATAAGGACGGTTTCCCCGGTGTAGGTGATGTTAGGCACAGCCGATTTCAATATTATTGACTGAAGAGCCGCTGTGTCCCTCAAGATCTTCAATTTGAAACGTCCCTCCGAATCTGTACTGTTGGCAGAGACAGTTCCAGGATACAGGTGTTTGCTGAAGAGAGAAAGATCATTAACAGGAACACCAACATTCATCACATTCTTACCGGACTTAGGAGGAGTCGGTTTGGGTTTAGGAGTTTCACTATAGCCTTTGTATTGAGCTTTCCCACATTTATCTATGGTATGTCCATAGAGCTTGCAATACTTACAATACTATTGGGAGCTCGCTTGATCGGTACTCACTTTGTCATAACTATATGAAGACTTCTTACTGGAAGGTGGGTCTGGTGTTAGCCGGTGTATGAGGCTGTAGGTGTCAGCCGACTTTGCACATCTGATGTAGTCGGTTTCTTCTTTGTCTGCTAAATATAAACGGATGGAAGGGGGAGCACGTCTAAAGAATTCCTCACCTAGAATGAGGTTGACGAGTTCTGAAAATGTAGAGACATGTGCTGCTTCCAGCCATTTCATGAAATATCTTTTCTTTGTATTGGCAAATTCTAAAAAGGTGGTGGTACTTGCCTTTAAATAATCACGGAATTTTTGTCTGTAGCTTTCGGTGGAGAGAAGGTAGGCGTCTAAAACTGCTTGCTTCCGGGTCTGGTAGTCATTCTCAGACGCTAAGGTACTGAGAGTAACCGAAGCTCTACCTATGAGATGCACTCTGAGAAGGGTAGACCATTGATCTTCAAGCCAGCTAAGTTTTTTAGCTAGGGTCTCAAAAGTGGTGAAAAACACATCGATCTCTGTTTCAACGAATGATGGCATTAACTTACTTGCATGGGAGACATTGAAACTTACGGGAAGACTAGAGGTAGCTTGTTGGCGCTGAGTGTGGTGTGTAGTTTCCAAGGTGAGTTTTTATCGACGATATGCTAGAACACTCTCAGCTTGCTGTTTATCGTGCTCACGTTGCATCTCCAGGTGAAGTTTTTTTGCTTCAAGCTGTTCCCTCTCCCGCTCACGGGTTAGGGCCATCTCGCGTTCCTTTAGTGCCACCTCGCGTTCCTGTTCCTCCTTCCTTAGGGCAGCCTCACGTTCTCTTAGGGTCGCCTCGCGTTCCTGCTCTTCTTTCTTTAGAGCAGCCTCACGTTCCCTTAACTGGAGAGCTTCTTTCTGTTGTTGTAGAGCTTCCTTTTGTTGTTCCCGCTCTATTTTAGCTAGTTCGAGCTTCAACTTCATAGCTGCCAGAGCCTTTTTATCTGCAATAGAATAGTTTTCGTGAACATCAGAGTCTATGATTCCTTCGTCTAAGAGGTAATCCAAGATAAGATTGTGCAAGTCATTTTTGTTGGCTCCATGGGGAACATCTAGTTGATACTTGTGTGCAAGAGTTTGTAATTCGGTCCTCCTGGCACGACTTAAGTTCCCTACTTCACTTGCTGGATCGTTACGAAATGCTGAGAGACGAAACATTTTGAAATAGCAAATAAATGTACAACGAATATACTTGTGATATTGTAAGTGTCAGTGTTGGAAATTTCCAAAACTAATACAATACTATTGTATTATTATAAACTAGTATTAAAATATACTAATTACTGTAGTTACTAAAATTTACTAACAGTGATGTTCACATGAACTAACTATTATATCTGTATAAGGATGCTAGAATTCTTACGAAACCAAGCACCAGTATTGTGTCAGATTATACCTAATTAAACAAATTTATATCCAGTGTGTTAGAGAATTGAATGTGATTCTCTAAAATCATCAGTATTCCGTGTGATAATTATTTACGGATAACATAACTCCCAAATAATTCCAAATCGAGAGTTTTTAGTTACAATTGTTATCAAGTAATAATTTTACCATCACGCGTGAATGCCATGGAGAAAACTAAAATCTTTTCCATTTCTTGTTTACTACCATAAGACGAGAAAGCAATAATATTTAACTCCCTAGAATTACAACCCAGTCTTTATTAAAGCATTTCAGCCACAATTACGATAAATAATATTATTCGTGATAAATAATTTCTGTGGCGAATGCGGGACGCTAGTGGGTGAGGGAGGAGAAGCCATTGTGTTTTGTGGTGGACGAGATGTCAGAGTGTGGTGTGGAAGTCTCGTGTTGCGGAATTGAGCAACAAGGTCGTGGTGTCAGAGTCTGAGACACGTGAAGTTGAGATTATCAGCAAGAATTACCCTGGTACTCAACATAGAATGAGTTAATACTATTCTACGTGATCTGCAGTGACCGGCCACTAATAACGCGTCGACATTCAAGCCAAGCTATCAACCACGTGTACGACATTGCGGGAGCGTGAGCTTGAGACGCGGTTTCGGCAAGCTTCAACATAATCTGTACCCTTAGCTAAGTATATAACTCCATTTTGATGCATCATTAGAGATGGTATATGTCAGGGCAGCTTGTCGTTAGATCGAGCGACCATCACAAATCCCATGTTAGTATCATAACAAAATTGTTTTCCATTTTCATGAATATAAATATTTCAGTAACCTAGTTCAATGCTACGTAATATCCCTTAAATTACAGCTCGCATGTGAGGAATCAACGAGCTGTTACCTTACTCCGTGTTATTCACCTCCAAGTGTTTCTACGAGGAATTACGGAGATCCCGAGGATGAGTCGTGACTGATGTCATTGAAATCGTCTTAAAGCTAAGACTTTTTGTAGTCGCTCATTTATTCTAAAATTCATTATTTCTATATCATATTGTCCAATTGGATGCTAATCATGTACACTGGAGATAATCCGTGTTTATTTGAATGATTAATTTCTGATGCTAATGATCTTTATAATTATTGGTGATAATCTTCTATAGATTTCTTTAATTTGGTCATAAGATTAGTTATTACACAATGGACTGGTGCACGAACCACACTAGTTCCTAGACGTATATGAAGTTCTAGCAATAACCCCCCAATGTAGGTGTTTGAGGCTTTGATTCAAGTTAATTATCTATACAGCCCATTAATTATTTAAGTGATTATACTTCCTAATATTTAGCCATAGACACTGGTTCTTCCTGGAATTTCTAATGATCAATTTTTTATTAGTTTCCCTCTTTTCTATAAAAGCAGGTGGTCCTTCGTAATTGATTTCATTACTTTAATAATTAAATAAATAGAGTCAAGCCCCAAATGTCCCACATTATGGTCCTTCGAACCGGATAAACATAAAATATAAATATACATACTAATTAGTAATAACTAATCACCGTGTGAAGTAGTCTAGACTAACCATTTTAATTAATTGTGTCTACCAGTAGCGCAACACATAGGTTAGCCTAAGTCACACCAAGTCATTGCTACTTACACCTCATGTATAAGGTAGCACTCGTGGGACACAGTCAATTACCCACAACACTTAGACCTATACTTCATACGGAAGTAAGAATCTTTAGGTCACCAGGAGCAACAGCTCATAACTTTTATAACAATTCCACACTAACACCTGCGTTAGAGTGGCCTCACCATCTAACCATTATTTATTTAGGTGGTAATGACATCCATCCTACTCGTCATCCAGCCGAGGTGATCAATCACCTTAAAACCATAATTTCTTCATTTAAGCTCATCAGCAATTCGATACTATTCACCTTAGTAGAACCTCGCCAACTGAGTCATGATAATCGTTGGGGAGTAACACCAGAATATTACCAGAGAGCTGCCAAATACATAAACTTCAGGCTGAAAAAACGAGTGAGATTGGATGCCACTTATATCCAATTTACAGCCAGACCATATTGACAAAACCTGGCAAGAGATGGTGTACACCTGTCAGGTGAGTCTAGGTCACATGTAGTTGACAAATTGATCAACACAATCAATTATCACAGACGGCTGTGGCTAGCAAGCCAAATTTAACTGTACATAACTGTTTTCACTTGTGTGTGCAAGTGCACACCTATAAACTATAAAATCCAAAATAAAACAAAAATACAGCACAACTATATTCACATTACTGCACCACAATAATCTTTACCAATCTTATTAGGTAGAAATTTAGGCTGTGATTGTGCTGAATTTGGCACAAACACAGACTAAATAAATTTGTAGTTTCTTAGGTAGAAATTATCACAACTAGACTTGAGCTAGTTAGTAGTATATGTATTATACCCTTTGTGCTGACCCTATCAAGGGTGGGATTAAACTTTGAGATAACTCTGATTAGAGTATATCCATATTATTTCTTCTTGTACTCATTATTTTGTGTGTATCTATTTTGAGTACTGCTGAATGATCACCATTACATCTAATGGTGATATAGAATAGCTAACCGGACGAAAGTTAATGGTGAAGTTCAAGCAGTGCTCAAAATAACTAGCTACTTGTTGTTAGGTAGGTACATTTAAGAGTATAATTTAGCCACATTAAATTAGGCTATATTTATTATTACTTGTCAACCAATGAGCAAGTACCCAAGCTTCATTAGTAATACTTATTCAGATCCCATGAAGTTTGGACTTAAACCCATCATGGCTACTCCTGAACAATTAAGGAGAACCTATATTGGCCTCAAAGGTCATTTAACTAGACTAATTAACAAGTCTGAAGACTTGTCCAAAGCAACTCCCATTGATTCTTATCAATTAGAAACATCAGTGAGAGTGGCTGATCTGAAATTTGATCAAGTTAAATCTACAAGTCAGTCTTATCTTGACCTACTGAATACCATAGAAACTGATCCTGATGAAATGGATCGAATTGTTGCAGATATTTCCCAGTATGAAGATGAGACTCAAGATAGACTTTACATGCTATCCAATCTAGTAACACAATCTAAATCTAATACAAATAATGCTATGTCTCAATCCAGTAACCAATTACCTGAGGTTCGTTTACCTACTTTAGACTTACCTACATTTACAGGGCTGGATACAGAAAATTGGGACAACTTTTGGACTTCATATACATAAGAAATCGTCTCTTGACAAGATTTCTAAATTCTCATACCTGCTTAGTCTTCTCAAAGGAGAGGCTAAAAAGGTCATAAATAACCTAGCTCTTACTGAGAGTAATTATGAGGAAGCTATAAAACTGCTAAAGTTGAACTATTGCAACAAGGAGTTGAGTATAGCTAACCTTTATTACCAGTTACTAGATCTGAATGCACCAAGTAACAGACCAGACTCACTTCAAAGCTTCAGGCTAGAAGTAGAGTCTCTAGTGAAGGCCTTAGGTACTAAAGTTGATATACCAGCCTCAGAATGGTCAATCAAGTTACTTTTGCAGAGGAAATTACCTCGATATATCTTAGCAGAAATCTGCTCACACTATAAAACCGAGTTTCTCACTCTTGACCAAATATTCGAGGGACTGAGGATAACGGTTAACAGGTTGAAGACCCATGATAAGATTAAACCTGAGTCTAAACCACCTAATATTGACACTTCAGTCAAACCCAAACCGACTTTGAATAAGTCTAATAAATATAAACCTAGGACTGCTCCATCCACTGGAAAGAGGAGTGGTAATGTAGGTACTTATTCAGTATCTCCTTCTGATGTAACCAATGACTTGTCTGCTAAAGAAACAAAGTCAACCAGAGAGAGAAGGTGTGTCTGTTTTGTAGTCAAGGACATGCCACCTACCAATGCACTGTTTATCCTAACTTTAATACCAGGATTAAACGGTTACAAGAAATACACAGGTGCACCAAGTGCATGGTCTCTCATGACCCCAATAAATGTGTAGTGCAACTATGTTCATGCAGTAGATGCAACAAAGGTGTACATCACTATGCCTTATGTAGAAAAACTTCTACCCAATCCATGACAACTGAGGAGAATTCCACGAATTCTACCACAGTACAATATTGCAAAGTACATCAAGAAATAAATGTACTTGCTACTGAGTCAGGCAATAATACCACTCTGCCTACAGCTCAACTTAGACTAATTAACAGGAAATCTAGAGTTAACACTAGAGGTCTTTTTAATCAAGGATCACAGAAAACCTTCATCACACAACAATTAGTCGAGCAGTTAAAATTAAAACCTGCCAAAAGTGTGAGATTGAATATTTCTGGTTTCTTGACTAATAGTGGACCTCGTGAATACCAAGTAGATAAGGTATTAGTGAGACTTGGATCTTCCACTAGTCCAATACAAGCGGTAATAGTAGACAAACTTCCTACAGACCTGCAGGTCACAGGATTAGCTCGCACTGCGAGATATCTTAAACGAAACCGCATGAGGCTAGCAGATTATAAAATAAATTCTGACTGCCTCACTGATGTTGGAATACTTATAGGTGCTGACCATTATTATAAATTTATAACGGGATGCACCAGACAACATGGAATGAATTTGTTGTCATCTGCTGGAGGCAAATTGCTTAAAGGACCGGTGCTTTTCCAACGAAATCCAACGTCAACCAACCAACAATATAATAATATAATAGTGGCGTGACTAGGCTTGGAACAGTCACCCCCTACATTTCAGAGAAATATCTGAAGATATTGAGTCTGATCCACCTGTACATCGTCTGTGAGATTTAGACACTTTAGGTATTATCCCTGAACAACCAAGCCCTGATGATATGTGGACTTACCAGCAATATCTGAATACAGTTGTCTATAAAGATAAACAATACTGGGTGAGACTACCATGGAAGTTGAATCATCCACAACTTCCAGTTAATTATTTTATGGCAGCCTCACAATTACAGTCTCAATTAACACGACTGAAGAAACAGCCAGACAAACTGAACATGTATCATCAACTAATCCAACAACAACTCAACAGTAAATTTATCGAGGTTGTTGATAATGATGACCGGAAAATAGGTCACTATTTACCCCATCACGCTGTGGTGAAAGATTCATTGACGACACCAATACGTATTGTCTTCAACTGTAGTGCTAAAGTGAAGCCAAGCAGTGTGTCTTTGAATGAATGTCTCCAAACGGGACCTAGCCTAACCCAAAGGCTACATGACGTGCTATTATGATTCCGTACTGGTATTTTTGCTTATACTGCTGATATCAGTAAAGCTTTCCTTAGAGTAGGTTTACAGGAAGAGGATCGTAATTACACCAAGTTTCTCTGGATTAAGGACCCACTGGATCCTGACAGTGATATCATAACATATCGTTTTGTCTCAGTGCTATTCGGAGCGACGTCTTCCCCGTTTCTATTGCAAGCAACACTAGATATACATTTGAGGAAGTCAAATAGCTCTTATAAGGCAGAAATTAGCGACAACTTGTATGTCGACAATTTCCAGGGAACTACAAATGATCAATCCAATTTGGTAGAAATCTACCATGATGTTGGATATTTCCAACATCGAATACAGCATTGTTGTATTTTCATTACTTATTACTAACCATACTTAATATTGTAGTAAGTAAAATTAACAACTCGTAGAATTCTCCTGTACTAATAATTCATCTGTGCATTAGGCTAGAATTCTCACGTCACCTGACGCCAGTATTGCGTCAGATTTCTTTACAGTAAAACACATTATATTCAATTTGTGTGAGAATTAAATACGATTCTCCATAACTAAAACATTCTGTATGACAACTGATTGCAGACGAATTGTTCTCTAACTAAAAGCCGAATAGAGCGTTAGAATTATACCGTCTACCTCGCGATAGTGTTAACGTCATCAATGAATGCCATGGGGGGACATTAATTCCTCTCCCTTATATATTTACTATTCTTAAATAGTTAAATAATAATATTTCGTTCCTCTAAATAATAAACCCGTCCAGTCTTTAGAGTTTCAAGCGCGAATGCGAGAAATATTAATGTTCAAGACAATTATTTGTGTCATGAACGTCGACTCGGCGTGGGTTGGGGGACGCCATCCTCAGTCGGTACGCGGACACGTGCAGAGCCGGAAGGAGGCAGAACTGTACTTACCGTACTCAAAACGACGCCATTGCCCAGCAAATCGGGCAGGTGTTATTCATCCGCAGATGAAAGCCGCCACTGTGAGGTGTGAACGACCTTGCAGATAATATCTTCAACTAGTGCTGGTGTTAAAAGAGGGACCCTAGACTTGGTTCCTGACGACACGTGATCAGCCAGCTTGAAACGCATCAATCCAGGATAGGTTCACCGGAGCCTGGGATGCGAAATTACGGCAATCTTAATACTTATACAGTGCCCACAGCTAAGTACCCTTTATTTGATGCATCATTTACAGGTTTAATAATAGCGGGGTGATTGCGCGTCACGCGGCGAGATAACACCTAATAACAGGTGATTAGAATTCCATCTGTAGATATCAATAATCTTGAATATGAATTGAGTAGTTAAATCAATTGCTACTGGTAGTTATTTATCTTGCAGCTCGAGAGACGAATTCTTCATGCTGTCTTCTCCATGTTAACCGTGCCATTCGTCAGTGTACCAGACTTGGAGATTAAGAGGACTTCCAGGGTTATCTAAAGGAACCTACTACAAGCTAAGGCTTATTTCTTTTTTCCAATATTCTAGCAATTTGATACATTCAGAATGTTTCAACATAATGTGTGATTTACTGTAACTCATTGCTATGCTCATATTCATGTCCTTCTTTATATGAATAATATTATATTCAGCATCATTTATAGGATTAGATTATTAATTGAATTAGTGAACGAACCACACTGATTCCTGGACGTACTGACCTCCAGTAATAACCCCCCAATGTAGGTGTTTGAGGTTTGTTTCTTTAATAATACAGCCCATTAATTATTCTTATGATCATACTTTCTAGTCATATTCATAGTCACTGGTTTTCTCTAGAATTTTATCTAATGATCTGAAATTCTCAGTTTCCCTCTTTACTTTAAAAGCGGGTGGTCCTTCGTAATTTAATTTACTATTTTTAATTATTAATTAATCAGAATCAAGCCCAAATATCCCACATTATGGTCCTTATCGAACCGGATAGGCATTAAATTTATAATTAAAATATTAACCATTAATAACTAATCCTTGTGTGATAGAAGCTAGACTAACTATTTAATTAATTGTGTCAACTAACATTGTAACACATCAGTTAGCCTAGATCACACTAACATATTGCTACTTTTACCTCATGTATAAAGTGGCTTTAGTGGGTCATAGCCAATTACCCACAACAATTAGACCTATACCTCACACCGAGGTGAGAATCTTTAGGTCACCAGGAGCAACAGCTCATAACTTTTACAATAACACCACCCTAACACCTGCGTTAGAGTGGCCTCACCACCTAACCATCATATACTTAGGTGGTAATGACATCCACCCCACTCGTCATCCAGCCGAGGTGATCAAACACCTCAAAAACATAATTTCTTCTTTCAAGCTCATCAGTGAATCAGTAGTATTCACATTAGTGGAGCCTCGCCAACCAAGCCAAGATAATCGTTAGGGAGTAACTCCGGAATACTACCTGAGAGCTGTTAAGTACATAAATTTCAGGCTGAAAAAACGAGTGAGATTGGATGCCACATATATCCAATTTACAGCCAGACCTTACAGACAGAACCTGAACAGAGACGGTGTACATTTGTCAGGGGAATCTAGGTTGCATGTGGTTGACAAGTTAATTAACACCATCAACCATCACAAAAGGCTGTGGCTAGCAAGCCAAACTTAACTGTACATAATTGTTCACCTGTGTGCAAGAGCACTCTTATAAAACAAAAACCCAAAAATACAGCACAACTATATTTACCTTATTGCACCACAATAATCTTTACCCATGTTATTAGGTAGAATTTAGGCTGAGATTGTGCTGAATTTGGTACAAGCCCAGACTAAATAATTTTATAGTTCTTAGTTAGGAATTATTACGACTAGATCTAAAACTAGTCAGTGTTGTGTATATATTACATTATTTGTGCTGACCCTCTATAGGGTGGGATAAATTTTTGAGATAACTCTGATTGGAGTATCTCCATAATATTTCTCTGGTATGCATTATTTTGTGTATCTATTTTGTGTATTGCTGATTATCTCCATTAACTCTGATGGTGATAAGGATGAGCTAACCGGACGAGAACTAATGGTGGAGTTCAGACAGTACACAAAATATCTAGCTATTTGTTGTTAGGTAGGTAGATACATTCAACCTCAAGTGAGGTAAAATATAAAGTAGTCACCTTAATTTAGGCTACAATTAATGTTACCTGTTCACTAATGAACAAGTATCCAAGCTTCATTAGTAATACATACCCTAACACTGTGAAGTTTGAACCTAAGCCCAACATGGCTACTCCTGAACAATTGAGGAGAACCTACATTGGCCTTAAAGGTCACTTGACCAGATTGATCAATAAGGCTGATGACTTAACTAAAGATAATCCCATTGACTCTTATCATTTAGAGTCAACAGTTAGATTGGCTGATCTGAAATTTGATCAAGTCAGAACTGCAGGTCAATCTTATCTTGCTCTGCTAAATACTGTAGAAATTGATCCTGATGAAGTAAGTCAAATAGTAACCGACATCTTCCAATATGAAGAGGATACTCATGACAAAATTTTCAGGCTATCTAAATTAGCCAAACAGTCTGGATCCAATGCCAGCAACACTGGGTCTCACTTCAATAATCCCTTACCTGAGGTTCGTTTACCTACTCTAGACTTGCCCACCTTTTCAGGATTAGATACAGAAAATTGGGATAATTTTTGGACTTCCTTTGAAGTTCACATCCATAAGAAACAGTCTCTAGACAAAGTTTCTAAATTTTCATACCTACTCAGTCTTCTCAAAGGAGAGGCTAAAAAGGTCATAAATAACCTTAATCTTAATGAGAGTAATTATGAGGAAGCTATAAAACTCCTGAAGTTGAACTATTGCAACAAAAAGTTAAGTATAGCCACCCTTTATTATCAATTACTAGATCTGAATGCACCAAACAGTAGACCAGAGTCACTTCAAAGCTTCAGACTAGAAGTAGAGTCTCTAGTGAAGGCCTTAGGTACTAAGGTTAATATACCTAGTTCTGAATGGTCTATCAAGCTATTGTTACAGAGGAAATTACCTCGAAACGTCTTGACAGAGCTCTGCTCACATTATAATACTGAGTTTCTTACTCTCGATCAGATTTTCGAGGGGTTGAGGATCACAGTTAATAGGTTAAAGACTCATGACAAAATTAAACCTGAGTCCAACCCAATTAATACTGATGTTTCAGTCAAACCTAAACAGACTCCAAGTAAGTCTAATAAATATAAAACCAAACCTACTCCATCCACCAGGAAAAGAAGTGGAAATGTAGGTACCTACTCAGTATCTCCTTCAGAGATAACTCATGACTTGTCTACTAAAGAGACTAAGTCTATTAATCAAAGAAAGCGTCTGTTCTGCAATCAGGAACACACTACTTCCCAATGCTCAGCTTATCCTACGTATAATGCTAGAGTTAAAAGGTTACAGGAATTGCACAAATGCACTAAATGTATGGGTTCTCATGATCCCAAGAAGTGTGCAGTACCACTACGTACTTGCCACCGTTGTAACCAGGGTGTACACCACTACGCCTTATGTAGGAAATCTCCTACACCAACTATGCCCACTGGAGAGAATTTTACTAATTCTACTTCAGTGCAATATTGTAAAGTACATCACGAAGTGAATGTACTCGCTACTGAGTCAGGCAACAGTACTACCTTGCCTACTGCTCAGCTTAAATTAATAAACCGAAGATCTAGAATTAACAGTAGAGGTCTCTTTGACCAAGGTTCCCAAAAAACTTTCATCACACAACAGTTGGTAGATGATTTAAATTTAAAACCTACCAAAAGTGTGAAGTTAAACATTTCTGGTTTCCTATCAAATAGTGGACCACGTGACTACAAGGTAATTAAATTACTAGTTAGACTAGGATCCTCTGCTTGCCCAATCCATGTGGTGGTAGTGGATAAGATTCCTACGGACCTGCAGGTCACAGGATTAGCTCGCACAGCGAGACACCTTAAGCGAAACCGCATGAGGCTAGCGGATCATAAAATAAATTCCGATTGTCTCACAGATATTGGAATATTAATAGGCGCGGATCATTATTACAAGTTTATCACTGGATGCACTAGGCAACATGGTATGAATTTGTTGTCCTCCGCAGGTGGCAAATTGCTCACAGGACCCGTGCTTTTCAGACAAGGTCCAGCGCCCACAAACCAACAAACCAATAATGTAATTGTGGCATGACTAGGCTTAGAGCAGTCACCCCTACGCTTCAGGGAAATAGCCGAGGACATTGAGTCTGACCCACCAATACATCGTTTGTGGGATTTAGATACGTTAGGCATCATCCCTGAGCAACCAAGTCCTGATGATACATGGACTTACCAGCAATATCTGGATACAGTTGTCTACTCAAATAAACAATACTGGGTAAGACTTCCATGGAAGTTAGATCATCCCCAACTTCCAGTGAATTATTTTATGGCAGCCTCACAATTGCGGTCTCAATTAACACGACTGCAGAAGCAGCCAGAAAAATTAACCATGTATCACCAACTTATCCAACAACAACTTAACAACAAGTTCATTGAAGTTGTTGAACACGATGACCGAAAAACAGGTCATTATTTACCACACCATGCTGTGGTGAAAGACTCACTGACAACACCTATTCGTATTGCCTTTAATTGCAGTGCTAAAGTAAAGCCTAATAGTGTGTCACTAAATGAATGTCTCCAAACGGGACCTAGCCTAACCCAAAGGCTACATGACGTGTTGTTACGATTTCGCACAGGCATTTATGCCTACACTGCTGACATCAGCAAAGCCTTTCTCCGAGTAGGATTGCAGGAGGAAGATCGTGACTACACAAAATTCCTCTGATACAAGGATCCACTGGATCCTAACAGTGATATAATCACCTATCGGTTCGCCTCTGTATTATTTGGTGCTACATCCTCACCGTTTCTTTTGCAAGCAACACTAGACACGCATTTGAGGAAATCAGACAGCCCTTATAAGGCAACCATTAGCGACAACTTATATGTCGACAATTTCCAGGGGACAACTAATGATCAAGCTGATCTGGTAGAAATCTACCATGAGGCTAACCGTGAACTGTTAGGAGCTAATATGCCTCTACAGTCATGGGCCTCAAATAATAAACTGCTTAACCAGTTAATTGAGAAAGAATTTCCCGATTATCAGGTACCCAGTAACTTAAAGGTTCTAGGCGTGGAATGGAACACCAACACTGACGAGATGAATGTCAAGCCAGTGCAAACTGATAACTCAACCCTTACCATGAGAACACTGCTCTCATTTGTCAGTCAACCATTTGACCCTTTAAGCCTACTTAGTCCTATATTAATAAGGGGCAAACTCCTAATGCAGGAGTGCTGGCAACAACATATGGGATGGGATGATCCGTTACCAAGTGAGTTACAAGCCAAATGGCAAATACTCTCAACGGATTTTAATCAGTTAGGTGTTTTGAAATTTCCACGTAATGCTTCAGGACCAAACTTACCCACCAATTTGCACGTTTTTTGCGATGCCTCTGGCAAGGCATATGGCGCAGTAGCCTATTTAGTTAACAGTGCTCAATCAATTTTACTCACATCAAAAGCAAGAGTTGCTCCCATCAAGAAGAGATCCTTACCTCAGATGGAGTTGACTGCATTGCTAGTGGGAGTAAGGTTGGCCCATTGCCTGACAAAAACACTCAGTAATATCCACTTTGGTGAGATTGTAGTGTGGTCAGACAACGAGGCAGTCTTACAATGGGTAAGAAACAATAACAACAAAACTCCTTACGTCAGTAATCGCGTCAGGGAGATTCATGACTTATCCGCAGGTTATAAGTTTAGACATGTCCCTACTAAGGACAATCCTGCAGATTATTTGTCAAGAGGATTGACATTAAAACAACTTGTCAAATCTTCGCTGTGGTTCAACGGACCTTCATGGCTTGTTGGTGGTCAGTGGCCCAAACAAAAGCCACAAGTCATAGTGACCAGTATCACCGCTCCCATGAAGGAACCAGAGCCTCAGCGAACATTAGCCATTAATCCTCATCATTATTCCAATTTAAGCAAATTGTTACGAGTGACTGCACACGTGTTTGATTTCCTCTCTAAAGTAGGAATACGACACAAATTTCCCAATCCTGTTCACTATTGGATTAAGCGGGCGCAACAAGAGACTTACAGAAGCGAATTTGAGAATCTTCCGGATAAACTCACTAAATCTCTGGGCATCTGGTACGATGTCAACACTCATAACATACTACGATGTGGAGGACGTTTGCTACATGCAAAGATTGACTTAGACACTAAGAACCCAATCCTTTTACCTCGCCACCACATCATAACTAAACTTTTTGTCTTACATCACCATCAATATGGTACCCTACATGGTGGAGTTTTAGATACTCTCACCGACCTTAGACAAAAGTACTGGCTTCCTCAAGGTCGTCAGACTGTTAAGACCATTATTAAATCTTGTGTAATCTGTAAGAGATACGACGCTAGAGTCTGTCCTTACCCAGGACCTCCTCCACTCCCAGAAGAGCGAGTAGTTCATCTTCGTCCATTCGAAACCACTGGAGTCGATTATACAGGAGCCTTACTCCTCACTGGTAACCCAGATAATATACCAGTGAAGGCGTACATTTGTCTCTTTACATGTGCTACCACCAGAGGTATGCACTTAGAGGTCACCCCAGACATGAGTGCTGAAGCTTTCATTCAAGCTTTCCGCAGATTTGCTGCCCGTCGATCATGTCCTAGATTAATGATATCAGACAACGGATCTAATTTTGTAGCGGGAGAAAGTTGTTTGCGAGAAGTCTGGAACCACCCTGAAGTGCAATCAGTCTTACAAAGAAGACAATGTCACTGGAAATTCATAGCACCAAGAGCCCCTTGGCAAGGTGGGTTCTATGAGCGAATGGTAGGCACAGTCAAAAGATGTCTAAGGAAAACGTTACACCGACAAAAGGTCAGTTACTCAGAACTCCAAACTATTGTTGTGGAAATCGAGGCACGAGTCAATAATCGCCCGATCACCTACCTGTCTGATGATTACACCCAGAGAGAACCATTGAGCCCCTCTCACTTGATTCATGGGGGTCTGCTGAGCCCTCTCATCCCCTTAGCCGAAGAGGACCCCGTAGACCCGTCCCATGTGACCAGAGGAGACTTGGTGGAAAGCTACCAGCATCTTTCTAGAGTTATTAACAGGTGGAATGAGGTGTGGACGACGCCATTGCCCAGCAAATCGGGCAGGTGTTATTCATCCGCAGATGAAAGCCGCCACTGTGAGGTGTGAACGACCTTGCAGATAATATCTTCAACTAGTGCTGGTGTTAAAAGAGGGACCCTAGACTTGGTTCCTGACGACACACACGTGATCAGCCAGCTTGAAACGCATCAATCCAGTTGTTTGCGAGAAGTCTGGAACCACCCTGAAGTGCAATCAGTCTTACAAAGAAGACAATGTCACTGGAAATTCATAGCACCAAGAGCCCCTTGGCAAGGTGGGTTCTATGAGCGAATGGTAGGCACAGTCAAAAGATGTCTAAGGAAAACGTTACACCGACAAAAGGTCAGTTACTCAGAACTCCAAACTATTGTTGTGGAAATCGAGGCACGAGTCAATAATCGCCCGATCACCTACCTGTCTGATGATTACACCCAGAGAGAACCATTGAGCCCCTCTCACTTGATTCATGGGGGTCTGCTGAGCCCTCTCATCCCCTTAGCCGAAGAGGACCCCGTAGACCCGTCCCATGTGACCAGAGGAGACTTGGTGGAAAGCTACCAGCATCTTTCTAGAGTTATTAACAGGTGGAATGAGGTGTGGACTCGAGAATACCTCACAGCTCTACGAGAGTACCACTACGGAGCTTCGAGCCCTTACAATAAGGTACAATTAAAACCTGGAGACCTTATACTAGTCGACAGTGATGGACCAAGGTTCGAGTGGCCTATAGGAAAAATCGTCACCATTCACCCAGA
This sequence comes from Procambarus clarkii, assembly GCF_040958095.1. Taxonomy (NCBI): domain Eukaryota; kingdom Metazoa; phylum Arthropoda; class Malacostraca; order Decapoda; family Cambaridae; genus Procambarus; species Procambarus clarkii. The sequence goes on along the minus strand of NC_091169.1, from coordinate 12,366,957 downwards.
TCGACAAGGTGTCCTAAGAGTGGTTAAGGTCTTATGCAAAGGCAACACTACTCTAAAAACTTTAGAGAAGCTGGTTCCCCTAGAACTGACTGAACAAGAATATCCGTCAGATCCAGCTTCCCCAGTAATTTCAGAGGACAATGAATTTGTTCCTCCAAGCAACCGTCCCACTAGAGCTGCAGCTCAACAATGTAGGCGGAATTTGCGAGCCTATTATAACTCTGAAGAAGAATAATTTCCTTCATTTCCCACTAAGAAAACTGTGCTGATACTACGATGTGATATCACGTAACGAAACCTTACACGTCACTATGACCCAAGATATCACATCACTGTTGATTCTGTTAGTTTAAATTGGGAGAGTTAAATTTATAAATATTGTGTAGGCTACAAACAACATGTTTCAGTTGACATGTGAATAACAAGACTCAAATTCTTGTAAGTCCTTGATAAATCCGGAACGTTCGTTATGTGTGTACTAACATACTAACATATTAACATACTAATGTATTAATCCTAATATCACTTCGGGATAGGTCAGTACAACACAGTACACTGCGACCCTGGGAATCCCCCCCCGGAGTTATGTTGGATATTTCCAACATCGAATACAGCATTGTTGTATTTTCATTACTTATTACTAACCATACTTAATATTGTAGTAAGTAAAATTAACAACTCGTAGAATTCTCCTGTACTAATAATTCATCTGTGCATTAGGCTAGAATTCTCACGTCACCTGACGCCAGTATTGCGTCAGATTTCTTTACAGTAAAACACATTATATTCAATTTGTGTGAGAATTAAATACGATTCTCCATAACTAAAGCATTCTGTATGACAACTGATTGCAGACGAATTGTTCTCTAACTAAAAGCCGAATAGAGCGTTAGAATTATACCGTCTACCTCGCGATAGTGTTAACATCATTAATGAATGCCATGGGGGGACATTAATTCCTCTCCCTTATATATTTACTATTCTTAAATAGTTAAATAATAATATTTCGTTCCTCTAAATAATAAACCCGTCCAGTCTTTAGAGTTTCAAGCGTGAATGCGAGAAATATTAATGTTCAAGACAATTATTTGTGTCATGAACGTCGACTCGGCGTGGGTTGGGGGACGCCATCCTCAGTCGGTACGCGGACACGTGCAGAGCCGGAAGGAGGCAGAACTGTACTTACCGTACTCAAAACGACGCCATTGCCCAGCAAATCGGGCAGGTGTTATTCATCCGCAGATGAAAGCCGCCACTGTGAGGTGTGAACGACCTTGCAGATAATATCTTCAACTAGTGCTGGTGTTAAAAGAGGGACCCTAGACTTGGTTCCTGACGACACACACGTGATCAGCCAGCTTGAAACGCATCAATCCAGGATAGGTTCACCGGAGCCTGGGATGCGAAATTACGGCAATCTTAATACTTATACAGTGCCCACAGCTAAGTACCCTTTATTTGATGCATCATTTACAGGTTTAATAATAGCGGGGTGATTGCGCGTCACGCGGCGAGATAACACCTAATAACAGGTGATTAGAATTCCATCTGTAGATATCAATAATCTTGAATATGAATTGAGTAGTTAAATCAATTGCTACTGGTAGTTATTTATCTTGCAGCTCGAGAGACGAATTCTTCATGCTGTCTTCTCCATGTTAACCGTGCCATTCGTCAGTGTACCAGACTTGGAGATTAAGAGGACTTCCAGGGTTATCTAAAGGAACCTACTACAAGCTAAGGCTTATTTCTTTTTTCCAATATTCTAGCAATTTGATACATTCAGAATGTTTCAACGTAATGTGTGATTTACTGTAACTCATTGCTATGCTCATATTCATGTCCTTCTTTATATGAATAATATTATATTCAGCATCATTTATAGGATTAGATTATTATTAATTGAATTAGTGAACGAACCACACTGATTCCTGGACGTACTGACCTCCAGTAATAACCCCCCAATGTAGGTGTTTGAGGTTTGTTTCTTTAATAATACAGCCCATTAATTATTCTTATGATCATACTTTCTAGTCATATCCATAGTCACTGGTTTTCTCTAGAATTTTATCTAATGATCTGAAATTCTCAGTTTCCCTCTTTACTTTAAAAGCGGGTGGTCCTTCGTAATTTAATTTACTATTTTTAATTATTAATTAATCAGAATCAAGCCCAAATATCCCACACATGAGGCTAACCGTGAGTTGTTAGGAGCCAATATGCCACTACAGTCATGGGCCTCAAATAATAAATCATTAAACCAGATAATCAAGAAAGAGTTTCCAGGTTATAAGGTACCTAATCAATTAAAGGTTCTGGGTGTGGAATAGAACACAAGTACTGACGAGATGAATGTCAAGTCAGTACAAACCGATAATTCATCCCTTACCATGAGAAAATTACTCTCGTATGTCAGTCAACCATTTGACCCTTTAGGCTTACTTAGTCCTATATTAATAAGGGGCAAACTCCTAATGCAGGAATGCTGGCAGAAATATATGGGATGGGATGATCCGTTACCAAGTGAGTTACAAGCTAAATGGCAGATACTCACAACGGATTTCAATCAGTTAGGTGTTTTGAAATTCCTCGTAATGCTTCAGAACCAAACTTGCCCACAAATCTGCACGTTTTTTTGCGATGCCTCTGGCAAAGCGTATGGCGCTGTAGCCTACTTAGTTAATAGTGCACAATCAATTTTGCTCACATCTAAAGCAAGAGTTGCTCCCATTAAGAAGAGATCTTTACCTCAAATGGAGTTAACTGCATTGCTGGTGGGAGTCAGATTGACTCATTGCCTGACCAAGACACTCAATAATATCCACTTTGGTGAGATTGTCGTGTGGTCAGACAATGAGGCAATCTTACAATGGGTAAGAAACAACAACAATAAAACTCCCTACGTCAGTAATCGTGTTAGGGAAATTCATGAATTATCTGCTGGATATAAATTCAGACATGTTCCTACTAAGGACAATCCTGCAGATTATTTATCTCGAGGATTAACACTAAAACAACTTATCAAGTCTTCGATGTGGTTCAATGGACCTTCATGGCTTGTTGGTGGTCAGTGGCCCAAACAAAAGCCACAAGTCATAGTGACCAATATCACCACTCCCATGAAAGAACCAGAACCTCATCGAATCTTAGCTATTGATCCTCACAATTATTCTAACTTAAGTAAGTTATTAAGAGTGACAGCACATGTGTTTGACTTTCTTACTAAGATAGGAATCAGACATAAGTTTCCCAATCCTATCCTCTACTGGATCAAACGTGCACAGCAAGAGACCTATGGAAGCGAATATGAAAATCTTCCAGATAAATTGACTAAGTCTCTAGGTATCTGGTATGATGCCAACACTCATAATATATTAAGGTGTGGAGGACGTTTGCTTCATGCAAAAATTGATCTGGATACAAAGAATCCGATCCTTCTACCATGTCACCACATCATTACCAAACTTCTAGTTTTACATCACCATCAATATGGTACTTTGCATGGTGGAGTGCTAGACACTCTCACCGACCTTAGACAGAAATACTGGCTTCCTCAAGGTCGTCAAACAGCAAATCAATTATTAAATTCTGTGTGATCTGCAAAAGATACGATGCTCGAGTGTGTCCTTACCCAGGACCTCCACCACTCCCTGAAGAAAGAGTGGTTCATCTTCGTCCCTTTGAGACCACTGGTGTCGATTACACAGGAGCTTTGCTTCTCACTGGCAATCCAGATAAGATATCAGTGAAAGCTTACATTTGCCTCTTCACGTGTGCTACCACGCGAGGCGTACATCTAGAAGTGACTTCAGATATGAGTGCTGAAGCCTTCATCCAAGCTTTTCGTAGATTTGCAGCTCGCAGATCCTGTCCCAAACTAATGATATCGGACAATGGTTCAAATTTTGTGGCGGGAGAAGCCTGTCTACGAGAGGTATGGAATCATCGAGAAGTGCAGTCAGTCCTACAGAGACGACAATGCCACTGGAATTTTATTGCTCCCAGAGCCCCCTGGCAAGGTGGGTTCTACGAACGTATGATTGGAACTGTCAAGAAGTGTTTAAGGAAGGCCTTACATCGACAGAAAATTAGTTATTCCGAACTCCAAACACTTGTCGTTGAAATCGAGGCGCGAGTCAATAACCGCCCATTAACATACCTATCAGATGATTTCTCACAGAGAGAACCTCTGAGTCCTTCACACTTGATACATGGAGGCCTGCTGAGCCCTCTCATACCTTTGGCAGAAGAGGACCCCGTCGACCCTTCACATGTAACCAGGAGTGACTTAGTGGAAAGTTACCAACATCTCTCAAGAGTAATTGAAAGGTGGAATGAGGTGTGGACTCGAGAGTACCTCACAGCTCTACGAGAGTACCACTACGGATCTTCGAGTCCCTATAATAAAGTACAACTTAAACCAGGAGACCTAGTATTGGTTGACAGTGATGGACCAAGGTCAGAGTGGCCCATAGGCAAAATTGTTGCTATCCACCCAGATCACCAAGGCATCCTGAGAGTAGTGAAAGGTTTGTGCCGAGGCAACACTACCCTGAAAACCTTAGATAAGTTGGTACCTCTCGAATTAGCAGAACGAGAGTGTTTACCAGAACCAGCTTCACCAACAGTTTCCGAGGACAGCAATTCTGATCCACCGAGCAACCGCCCCACTAAGAGCTGCTGCTCAACAATGCAAGCGGAAACTACAAGCCTATTATAGCTCTGACCAAGAGCAAATACCTTCCCATCCAATTTAAGTAATCATGATGATACTGTGGTGTGATGTCAAGTAACAAATCGTTACAAGTCACCATGACCCAGAACATTCTCATCACAGTAGATTCTCAGTTATTTAAATTGTGTGATTTAAATTTTAATTGTTGTATAGGCTATTAATGACAACATTATTTCGTCTAGAGTATCTGAGAGTTTACAAGACTTTAAGACTTAGTAACAGAAACATTACATGTCATAGCGACAACAGTCACAAAGTTCATTGTTGGCTTTATTAGTCATTCACTTTAAATGATTCATAATAACATGTTCCATTCAACATGAATTTATTCGCAAGACTTAAGTTTCTTGTATGTCCTTGACAATTACGGGACATCCGTTATGTGTGTACTAACATACTAACATATTAACATTAATACTAACTTCGGGATGGGTATGTCAGCACTCAACATTACACTGCGACCCGATAAATCTCCACCCGGAGTTATGTTGGAAATTTCCAACACTAATACTATTGTATTATTATAAACTAGTATTAAAATATACTAATTACTGTAGTTACTAAAACTTACTAACAGTAATGTTCACATGAACTAACTATTATATCTGTATAAGGATGCTAGAATTCTTACGAAACCAAGCACCAGTATTGTGTCAGATTATACCTAATTAAACACATTTATATCCAGTGTGTTAGAGAATTGAATGTGATTCTCTAAAATCATCAGTATTCCGTGTGATAATTATTTACGGATAACATAACTCCCAAATAATTCCAAATCGAGAGTTTTTAGTTACAATTGTTATCAAGTAATAATTTTACCATCACGCGTGAATGCCATGGAGAAGATTTTAGTTTTCTCCATGGCATTTTCTCCATACCAAAAATGATGATCTGCCGTAATTTGAGAAATATCCTAGGGACAAAAATGGTGGAATACGGGAGTAATAACACTGAGGGAGGGATGACCAATTTAAAGAATGACTGAGGCCTCCAGTCACCACGTAATCCACAAGTATCCAACACTCACAATATGCTACCCTCAGAAAGCACAGTATACTACCCTCGGAAAGCACATTATACACAGCACCATATAAATATTAAAAGTAATGAAAATATTGAAAAGCAACTGTATCAAAGCCAAGTACACTTACCATAAATTGATGTTTTAGTACTAGTACCTGAGTGAGGCTCCTTGGACAGGCCCCCATTAAATGTGATGGAAAAAAGAAGTGTAAGTGTTCTGCAGTCCTCCCAATGGCTGGAGTCAATGCCTATCACATTTAAGAAAAAAAAGATGACTGCGTAGCTGTTGTGTCCTGTGGCAAAACAAGCAAAACAAATAGTATGAACTATGAAACTTTAATTAAATTTAAAACAAATAATGAATAAGACAATTCCTTGGCTATGTACAGTGCAAACTCACAAGATTCAAAAAATAACATAAAACAATATAATGGTGACGTTACTCTAAAATGGATAAAGACAAAATGAAATTAACAGGTGCTGTGAATAAAGCGCTGGCTGAGAACATCCACTAATAGACAGAGCGTATATCATATGGTTGTTTCAGCTTGAGAGCACAGAATATTCTAACTCCAATGGCTGGTGCAGGCCCAGACATCGGCTAGGTAGATGGTTCTGAGGTGCAGAAGTGCAGTGTTGCAGACGTCGATTCACCAATGAAAAGCGGGCAGGCTGGAAATGCTAGTTTGGTGATCGGCGACGAAGGAGGGGGGAGGTGGAGAGCGAGTGTGATACATTTGCACCTGGCAAAACGTATTTGACCAAATATGTACTACACTTGCTTGTAGTAGTATCAAGATGTTGTAGATGATATATATATATATATATATATATATATATATATATATATATATATATATATATATATATATATATATATATATATATATATATATATATATATATATATATATAGGGGTACCACCACTGGTTTATTTAAAGGGACCCACATCCTCGAAGAAGAAAATAAATTGTGTTCAGAGAAGACCTTGTGGATTCTCACTGAATACTTTAATCTTTTCCTCTCCTACCACCCCTATTATTTTTTTTTATTTGATTTTATTGCAATGCTACAGTTTACAGAAAACACACACTTATATAACAATATAACAATATACCAATCAGTGTTCGAAGACCTCGTCCAGTTTCTCAGGGGTCGGGTGCGTACCCAAGATACAGCACGCATTTCCCCTCTGAACAGCGACACTGAGGCGCTGGAACATAAAACTGGCCGCTCTTGGGTCTCTAGTCTTCCCAATGAGTTCCTCGCCCAGCTCCTTCAGGAACTTAAGTGCACATTTACCCCAGGCGCCCAGAGTCTCAGAGCCTATTGGCACGAACCTGTAACAACGTTCTAGGTCCCTGTACTTGTTAGTTTTCTGGGTCTCCCTGAAGATGGCTGCCCCGCCTCCCTCAGCTGCGCTGTAAGGTAGATAGGTATCAGCCAATGCGGATGCACACGTGTAGTCCCACACGACCTGTTTACCTTCCCTCCACGGCTGCAGGGTGACTCCATCTGGGCGTTTGTTACTGTTGTCAGGTCTGCACAACTGAGGTTCCCTTTGTGCTGGACACCCAGCTGAAGCCAAACTTCTCTTGATGATGTCATTGACTGCTTCATGTCTGGCAATCTTTCCCTGTGTCTTACGACAGATGAGACCATGGCTGCCGTATTGGTCTGCCCGTGCATGGCCGCAAATACACCGGTGCTCGGTGGAGATAGGAGGCGGCAAGGCGCAGAGCAACACCAATACTTAGGGTCCGATGGTCCAGGCGGGTGCCCAAGGCGGAATTAGGGACTGCCAACAGGAAGTCCCCGGCATGGGGAGCTTGCATAGCTAGAAGACGCGCTTTGTCCTTCCTGGAATCTGCCTCCAGCAATGATGTGGCGATGTTTTCCACTATGGGGCTATCCCATTTGGACTGTTTGCAGTCATTTGGAAAAGTCGGTCGAGGATGAGAGTTGACAAGAGTGTCCCACTGACCGGCTCCTTCCGCGAATTTGGGATCATGAATCCCAATGAAGTCTCTTAGGTGTTCCGGTAGTATTTCCTTAACTAATTCACCTGTTGCACTGGTCAAGGATAAGAATGCCGGCAATGCTAACTGTGTCGCCTTGCGAATACCTATCCCCCCGAGTCTAACTGGGAGCGTTGCTTGGTCCCATTGGTCATCTTGCAGGGAGAGGTTTAACACTTTCACGGTTATTGACCTTAGGAGTGTGTCATATTTTGTTAATTTTGGGCTGTCGAAGGAGGGAGCACACCTTAGGAAATAGGTCAGTCTGGGCAAAGCCAGGCACCTTGTGAGAAGGTACAAAGCATCGTGGGCGTCCGAGGCCCCTATTCTTCCCTCCATCCTCCTCAGGTCGTTCAGCTTTTCTTCGAGGATTACCTCAATGGCGCTCGAGCCCAGAGGTGCCCCTAGCAGCACACTGTCGGTGGGAGCGATCACTTGGGCTCCTGGCAATATGATTCGCACTGCATCTATGGTTGGTTGGCTAGATGAGATGATTTCACACTTTAATGGGTTTAGGGTGAGTCCTAACTCCTCTCCCTTAGATTTCACCAGCTGTAGATCTTCTAGCAGGGACTCCTGTGTCCTTGCCAGGGTGCCATCGTCCAGGAACCAGATGTTGAGTTCGCTGGTCAACCTGCTTGTGACCTCTTTAACAGCCATGCAAAAAAGAAAAGAGGCAAGTGGGTTTTCCTGCTGGACACCTTCTGCAGAAACAACTTCATGTTCCCCAAACAGCAGCGTCGATTCCCTACTGTACCCTGCTGAGACGAAGGGGAGTAGAGAAGGAAAGCTTGTTCGAACTGCTTCCAGTACCACATCCCTTTTTACCTGGTTGAAGGCATTTTTAAAGTCTAATTTAATTAATGCCTTATTTTCTGGGAGGTGCTTGATATAGGCTCGTGCTGCATGAGCTGCTGCTTCACAGCCATGGGGGACACCAAAACCTAGTTGATGGGGTCGAAGCATCGTCGCAGCGTCTATGCTAATTTTTCTGACAGCTGCCCTAGCAACAAGGCGCCGAAGTGTGTTACCCACGGCAATGGGTCTGACTCCACCATCTTTCTTCTTGAGGGCACAAAGGGATGCTCCAAAGAAAAAGGATTTAATTGTATCTGGGATCAACCCAGAGAGGCAGTCGTTGACAAACTTCGTGACCTCTGACAATAGTGTCTCGGCAACTTCTCCGAGAACTGGGTTTACCATCTCCTTGAGGTGCTGAGGTCTTACTCCAGTGTATCCCCCTGCCGAGCCTGGCGGAAATGACATGATGGCTTTGTATACCTCTGACGCTTGGAGGAATAGAGGTCCCATGTCTGGGACATTGTGTCCTGAGCAGTGGGTTCCCATGGTACTCTAGGAGGGTGCTTCTCTCTCAGCGAGTTGGCGGTAGCGGTATTTCTAGGGGCGATTGTGTCTTCGCTGGTAAGTAACCTAATTGGCCCCTACTGTGTTGCCCTCTTCAATTTTTTTGGTCACTTGTGTTCCAAGTTTAAAATTATCATTGGAACTCTTGGGTCTGCCACGACGGTTTTTGCGTTGAGGAGGGATGGGGATCAAGTTGTCAGCTCTGGGGAAATTATTTATTGCCCTAGTGACTGATGAGGCTAGTGACTTGCCTCCTCTTGCAGGTACGCCTTAGCAAATATTGCCAAACAGGAGCAAATTATGCCATGCTTTGATGGTGGCTGCAGCATTAAGACTTTCAGACCGTTCATTTACTTTCCTTAAAAGGTCTGTATATTTCCCTGCTGCAAATGGGCGCGCTGCTTTAGGAATGTGGGGAAGAGTTCTGGTGGTGGATGCTTTGATGGCCCCCAGGAGGTCATCTGATGACATGAAGTTTGCTGGGATGTGTGGGGGTGCCGGGGGGACCTGTGGGACTTCTCTCTCTACAGGTACCGTCAATGAGCCCTCACAGTTGTTGTGTTGACGTAGGGTTCCATCGTTTCTAAGGCTGTGTGATTCGTCACACACCCGACACGTTCCTCTGAGTCTGGGTCCTCTGGTTGCACATCTGGGTGCACTGTTCCCAGGACCCTGTTCTTGGCTGAGGGGTTCCTGGTTAGTTGGTGGAGTCCCCTCCATCCCCCGGGCGGCCGGCGTGGGAGGGATGACAGGGGTGGTGGCGGCAGGGGTGGACACGGGTGGTGGCACGAGGGGTGGCTAGCTGTCCCTCACACTCACCACTCGTATGAGTACTTGTGTCTCCCTCCCTTTTGGAAGGAACCTGAATGCCTGCTGTGACCTGTGCCATATCTGGGTGCATGGAGGGTAACACATCCCTGCAACAAGCACAGTGAGGGCGGTGAATAGGTGGGTGTGGAGACACCCAGGCGCAGGGTGGGAGGGGTTGTGGGATGGCAGGAGGTACTGTGGTGCGGTCAGGCCGGCGGGCGGGGAGGAGGTAGGGGTTGACCGGGCCTCGCTAAGCTTGAGGGGGGGGGTCTGGGTGACACTTAAACACTGGTATAATTTTCTTGTATATCACTGCACAATGGTGAATGAATCATACACTTGTAATCCGACACACTGTGAGCTCTATTAGCTCTGACCATGATTGCTGATTTTTATTTTCATTTGTCTTTCCCAAACGTATTTCTATAAACACTGGGTGGCACATGGGTGACCCCCCCCTTGCCCGACCGAACAACAACACCCCCTCCTCCCCCACACCTTAGCCTGGGAGGCCTAGAGGGCGCCAGCGTGGCCCGCACTGCCGTTGTATTCCATACCCTGCACACCCACCTGTTTTTATCCGATTTTGTTGAGATGGTCCACTCTGGGCACCTTCCGCCACTCCTGCACCTTCCCAGGACATTCACACAGCACTCTGTGAAGGCTAGGCACGGTGACGTCAGGATGTCCCTAGGTAATGGCTCAGTAAGCCAAGTTTTCATGAATTAATTGTTTTTCGACTACCTAACCTACCTAACCTAACCTAACCTAACTTTTTCGGTTACCTAACCGAACCTAACCTATAAAGATAGGTTAGGTTAGGTTAGGTAGGGTTGGTTAGGTTTGGTCATATATCTACGTTAATTTTAACTTCAATAAAAAAAAATTAACCTCATACATAATGAAATGGGTAGCTTTATCATTTCATAAGAAAAAAATTAGAGAAAATTTATTAATTCAGGAAAACTTGGCTTATTAGGCAAATCGGGCCTTGCATAGTAGGCTGAGAAGTGCGTTCTGGCTACTAAGTACGACATATATATATATATATATATATATATATATATATATATATATATATATATATATATATATATATATATATATTTATATATATATATATATATATATATATATATACTTTATATATATATATATATATATATATATATATATATATGTCGTACCTAGTAGCCAGAACTCACTTCTCAGCCTACTATGCATGGCCCGATTTGCCTAACAAGCCAAGTTTTCCTGAATTAATATATTTTCTCTAAATTTTTTCTTATGAAATGATAAAGATACCCATTTCATAATGTATGAGGTCAATTTTTGTTCATTGAGTTAAAATTAACGTAGATATATGACCGAACCTAACCAACCCTACCTAACCTAACCTAACCTATCTCTATAGGTTAGGTTGGGTTATGTAGCCGAAAAAGTTATGTTAGGTTAGGTTAGGAAGGTTAGGTAGTCGAAAAACAATTAATTCATGAAAACTTGGCTTATTAGGCAAATCGGGCCTTGCATAGTAGGCTGAGAAGTGAGTTCTGGCTACTAGGTACGACATATATATATATATATATATATATATATATATATGTCGTACCTAATAGCCAGAACGCACTTCTCAGCCTACTATGCAAGGCCCAATTTGCCTAGTAAGCCAAGTTTTCACGAATTAATTGCTTTTCGACTACCTAACCTACCTAACCTAACCTAACCTAACTTTTTCTTCTACCTAACCTAACCTAACCTATAAAGATATGTTAGGTTAGGTTAGGTAGGGTTGGTTAGGTTCGGTCATATATCTACGTTAATTTTAACTCCAATAAAAAAACATTAACCTCATACATAATGAAATAAGTAGCTTTATCATTTCATAAGGAAAAAAATAGAGAAAATATATTAATTCAGGAAAACTTGACTTATTAGGTAAATCGGGCCATGCATAGTAGGCTGAGAAGTGCGTTCTGGGTACTAGGTACGACATATATATATATATATAAGCGGTGATGAACAATATGAAATGAGGTGAACGTTTCGGCTTGTTAAAGCCTTTGTCAACACCAGACTAAGGAGAAGGGAGGGGGGAGGATATATAGGCCGACACCTGACCAACTCATCCCTAAGGAAAGAATTAACCAAAAACAGGTATACCTGTTTTTGGTATACCTGCCTTAACAGGTATACCTGTTAAGGCAGACTAGGACCTGCCTTACCCTACAGAGTTCTTCAACAACGGCTTCTCCAATGGTTTCGTCGAAGACATCATAAGAAGGAAAGTGAAACGCCATGCAACCTCTGAAGAGACAACTAACGCAACACCTATACCCCCTATTAGACTATTTTACAGGAACTTCTTTTCCACAGCTCATAAAACAGAGGAAAGGGTCCTGAAAGATATTGTTAATAGAAACGTTATCCCTACAGACAAAAATCAGAGGATACAACTGACGATTTACTATAAAACCAGAAAAACGGCCAGCCTACTCATGAGAAACTCTCCAGACACAAAGCAGAACGCTTTAAAGGAGACCAACGTCGTCTATGCCTTCAAATGCCCACTTGGGGACTGTAAGCTCCAAAAAACCCAGTATATAGGCAAGACAACAACATCTCTTTCTAGGCGTTTAACGATGCATAAACAACAGGGCTCCATTAAGGAACATATAATCTCTTCCCACAACCAAACCATCGCCAGAGAAATCCTAGTAAACAACACAGAAATCATCGATAGATACAGCGATAGCAGGCGGCTTGACGTTTGCGAGGCACTACACATTAAGAAGTCAACACCAGCAATCAACAGCCAATTAATGCACAACTACATTCTACCCACCTCAAGACTCCGCTCCAATATAGAAGCATCAAGAAATATGGACCAATAGGCTTTCTACAATCACTTCCATTTCAATACCCATTGTTTCGTGTTCTGTCTTGTGTTGATGAAATTAATACCCTATTAATGCCACCTCTTGTTCTGTCTTGTGTTGATGAAATTAATACCCTATTAATGCCACCTCACCCCATCCACCTCACTCAAATGTAGATATAAACGAAACCAGGAGATGTGTAAGTTCTATTCAGTTGTGTATTTGTAAACTAAAAGTCTTTGAAAATGTAATAAGTTTTACGAAACGCGCTCGTGTCGCGTCAGACTAGAAATGAAATTCTAGACTAGAAAGAAATTATGCAAGCATCTACCTCAGTTTCATTGTAAAATTTTACTCTTAAATCTAATCTTACCCTATTCCATTTATATTTTAAATTTATTTGTATTGATCTATGTCATTTATTGAAATCAATTATTGATCTCATTTTTGTTCTTTTAATTAAGTTCATACTAATTATAAGTTAAAACTAAGCTTAATAAAATTTATTATCTTTAAGATTATTTTACTTTACAATTATCATTTGTCAAATTTTTGTATATATTCATCTTGACAGTCTCTACTGATTTTTTGTTCTCTCCACCAAACTTGTGTATCCTCCATGGCTATCTAGTGACCTTAATTCTACCTCTAATTGTTTCAATTCTTTGTTTACTTGCATTTATTGTTGTGTCTTGCCATAATTATTCTCTAATTTAGCAGACTCAATACTTTGTAAGCTCTTATTGTATTGTTATATTATTATATTGTTGTGTATTGCTATAATTACTTTCTATTTTACAGCAGATTTGTTTTTCATCTGTTCATGTAATTGCTTATCTTATTGTATCGTGACATTCTTTTCTATATTGATATATATTATCTGTCTATTGTTACTTACAGTGTACCTGAGAGTACCTGTAAGCAATCTACCTCATTTTTCATTTTTGATCAATTTGTTTTTTGTATTGCTTAGTCTTGTTTATATTTTTGTTTTGTATATCTATATCTTGTGTTTTGTATAGTCCATGTTTATATGTTTTTTTCTTTAATCTCATTTATTACCTAGGCTGCCTAGCCTAGCCATACTCCCTTACTCCATTGTACCCCTGTAAGCCCCTTTTGTGTTTGTTTTGTACAGTATTGTGTACATTTTTTTTTCTTGTTTTTCCTGCAATCAGCTTTTTTTATGCAGTCAAGTATAGACCCAGAACTTAACCTCTTATCCACTATCTATGACAATAATCACTTTAATGATCTAAATTGCAGATATTTTGCAGCACATGATGTAAACAATGTATTAACTCATAATCACAATATCTCTGTAATCAATTTGAACGTTAGATCCCTAGGTAAACACTTCGATGATGTTAGTGCCTTGATTGAAGCTATTGACAACAAATTCTCTTTTATTATACTTACTGAAACATGGTTGAAAGAGGATACTACTCAACTCTTTAACATGCCTAACTACTCAGCAATTCACAACTGTCGTCAACTTCAGAGAGGTGGTGGCACTGCTCTTTACTACCACCAAGAACTAACATGCTTAAAAGAAATTAGAACTAGAGACTGCTATGGGGAGTATATCTTCGCCAGCTTCAGAGTCAAGGGTGCCGAGTCTATCCTGTCTGTGGGTGCAGTTTATAGAATTCCTAACACTGATGTGTCCGAATTCAACTCAAACCTTAGAAATCTAATACTTGATAACAGACTGAACAAAAACCACCTAATTATCGCAGGGGACTTTAATATTGACCTCTGCGAGCCAGAACACCCTACTGCTGTTAGCTTCCTCAACTGTATGAATTCCTGCTTCCTCATACCCTTAATCACTAGACCTACTAGAATCACTGATAGCACTGCCACGACTCTAGATCACATCTGGACAAACATAACCTCTTCGCTTACTTCAGGTATAATCACCGATAGCACTACTGACCATTACCCCACATTTCTCTTAACTAACATTAGCAAACCACCTCTTGAGTCAAGAGAGATACGTTTTAGACTACACAATGAAACTGCTATAGACAATTTTATAACTGCTACTGATAATGTCAACTGGGAGTCCGAGTTAGGTAACATAGAGGACATCAACCTAGCAGTTCAATCTTTTCTTCAAAAAACTCTTAGCCTTTATAATACCCACTGTCCTATGCTTACAAAACAAGTCACAACCAAAAGGCTTAACAATCCCTGGCTTACAAAGGGAATACTTAAATCTATTAATAAAAAACATGACCTTGAGAAGAAGTATAGGTTAGGAATTGTCTCCAAAGAATTCTCAAAGAATTACTCATTATTGCTATCTAAGATAATTAGACGAGCCAAAACTAAATACTACGAAGATAAATTTACCCAAATAAAGAGCAACATTAAACAAACTTGGAGAACAATTTCACAAATATTGGGATCAAAGAAGTCTTTAAATAACAAACCGACTCTCCTGTCTAATAACGATGGTCAGCTTTCAGCCTCTGATTCTGCTATTGAGTTCAATAGGTTCTTCTCTTCCATTGGTTCATCCCTTGCTAATGATATTCCATCTTCCAGTACTGACATTAAGGACTATCTTATCTTATCCCCAGTCTCTGTACCTAAAGCCTATTAATTCCACTGACATCAATGAGATAATCCTTTCCCTTAAAACCAAGTCTGGTGCCCTTGAGGAGATATCAACTTTAATCTACAAAAAAGCCTCCAGATCTTTAGCCCCTGCTAATTGCTTTGCTCTTCAACAAGTCACTTGAACTCCAAACCTTTCCAGATATTCTAAAAAAAGCGAGAGTAACGACTGTCCACAAATGTGGTGATCTCACAGATGTTAACAACTACAGACCTATATCAATCCTGCCAAACTTGTCAAAAATTTTTGAAAAATTAATCTATAAGCAGCTTTACTCATATCTAGCCAAACTCAATATACTTAGCCCTTGCCAATATGGCTTCAGGCCCAAAAAAAGCACTAACGATGCACTTATTAGTATGCTTAACTCGATTCATACAGCTCTTGATAAAAATGAGTTCCCTGTTAGGTTATTTGTGGACCTGCGTAAAGCTTTCGATACTGTCAACCACCAAAACCTTCTTCTTAAATTACATCATTATGGTGTCAGAGGACACTCCCTACAATACCTCAAATCCTACCTTACTGACAGGCTCCAATGTGTTTCTGTGAATAATACAATTTCTCCCACCCTACCCATCAACATTGGTGTTCCCCAGGGCAGCATACTTGGCCCTCTCCTCTTTCTCATCTACATTAATGACCTTCCAAATGCCTCCCAACACCTCAAACCAATTCTATTTGCTGACGACACAACCTTCATTTACTCCAGTTCTGATCCCCTTGCTCTAAATGCCACAGTAAATACTGAGCTAAATAAAGTCCATCTGTGGCTAACTGCCAACAAACTCACCCTTAACATTGACAAAACTTTCTATATTCTGTTTGGCAATAAATCCTCTAATCAAATAAATCTCAAAATAAACAATACCCAAATTTGTAACAAATTAGATGGCAAATTCCTTGGCATTCTCATTGACCACAAGCTGAATTTCCAGGGACACATTCTAAACATATCAAAAAAAGTTTCAAAAACTGTGGGCATTCTTTCTAAGATCAGATATTATGTACCACGCCCTGCCCTGGTGACTCTCTATTACTCCCTTATCTATCCATATCTCAACTATGGTATTTGTGCTTGGGGCTCTACTACCCAAAATCACTTACGTCCTCTAATTACTCAACACAAAGCTGCTATTAGGACAATATCCAATTCTGGCCCCAGACATCACTCGGTACCCCTACTCAAATCTCTGAATATGTTAGACATTAAGTCACTGCACATTCTCTCATGTGTATTATACATATATAAAACGCTAAACTATAATGCCAATCCTGATCTCAAAAGCTTCATAGAAGGTTGTAACAGAACCCATGAGCACCACACCAGAAATAAATACAGTTTTGATATTCCTAGTGTACGACTTAATCAAACCAGAAATGCTCTACAAATCAAGGGGCCCAGAATGTGGAATGACCTTCCCAACCATGTTAAAGACTGTACCTCACTCAACCAGTTTAAGTTAAAAACGAAGCTATACCTAATAAATTCCCTGTAACCTACCTTACCCCTCTGTCAACCCATGTATGTTTTTTGTTTTTTTTTGTTTTTCAAATCAACGCTGTTTGAATGTAATTTTCTGTAATAATTTGTAATTGTATTTGTGCTGCTTTTTCATCAATGTTCCCCCCTCTTTTACCTCTATTTTTATTTGTACTCAACACATTTTATTCTTTTTACCCATTAGTTTTAAGCTTTTTTTTTGTTTTTCAAATCAACGCTGTTTGAATGTAATTTTCTGTAATAATTTGTAATTGTATTTGTGCTGCTTTTTCAACAATGTTCCCCCCTCATTTACCTCTATTTTTATTTGTATTCAACACATTTCATTCTTTTTACCCATTAGTTTTAAGCTTTAGTCATTAGTGTTTTTTCCTGCCCGAAACGCTTTGCGTAATAGTGGCTTTAGGCATTGTATGTACTAGCTCTATCTATAAAGCCAACAAACTTTGTAAAATCTCTTTATGTATGTACCTTTACCTAAATAAAAATTATTATTATTATTATTATTATTATTATTATTATTATTATTATTATTATAAATAAAAATGCATTTTGGAGAATTGATTTTTGATTTACCTCCAACAGTGAAAAGAAATGTACGAAAGATTGAGAAAATTCGTGTTAGAATTATTAATCTTACTTTTTCGGTCATATTTAATAATATATGTCTACAGGAAAGACTGCTACCAAAATATACTAATATATATATATATATATATATATATATATATATATATATATATATATATATATATATATATATATATATATATATATATATATATATATATATTTATATATATATATAAAAATATGACCGAAAAATTAAGATTAATAATTCTAACACAAATTTTCTCAATATTTCTTGTTTCTTTGCACTGTCGATAGGAATTGAAAAATCAATTCTCCAAAATTAATATTTATTTCTAGTCTGACACGACACTTGAATGCGTTTCGTAATAACTTATTACATTTTCAAAGACTTTAGTTTACACACACACAAATATAACCTGTAAACACTAAACAGAGTTCTATGCTGTCATTTAAACAGCTTTCATCTTATATACCCGCATTTCGGTAAGGTGATATGTTACAACAGTTTTGGATGAGATGAACAAAACTTTCAACACAAGATAGAACACGAAACATTGGGTATAAATTGGGTAAATTAAAGGGAAGGATGGAAGTAACTGCAAAGGGCCTATTGGCCCATATTTCTTGATTTTTCTATATTGGTGCGGAGTCTTGAAGTGGGTAGAATATAGTTGTGCATTAATTGGCTGTCGATTGCTGGTGTTGACTTCTTGATGTGTAGTGCCTCGCAGATGTCAAGCTGCCTACTATCGCTGTTTCTATCAGTGATTTCTGTGTTGTTTGTTAAGATTTCTCTGGTGATAGTCTGGTTGTGGGAAGAGATTATATGTTCCTTAATGGAGCCCTGTTGCTTATGCATCGTTAATTGCCTGGAAAGAGATGTTGTTGTCTTGCCTATATACTGAGTTCTTTGAGGCTTACAGTCCCCAAGTGGGCATTTGAAGGCATAGACGATGTTGGTCTCTTTTAAAGCGTTCTACTTTGTGTCTGGAGAGTTTCTCATGAGTAGGTTGGCCGTTTTTTTTTTTTTGGTTTTATAGTAAATTGTCAATTGTATCTTCTGATTTTTGTCTGTAGAGATAACGTTCCTATCAACAATATCTTTCAGGACCCTTTCGTCCGTTTTATGAGCTGTGGAAAAGAAGTTCCTGTAAAATAGTCTAATAGGGGGTAAAGGTGTTGTGTTAGTTGTCTCTTCAGAGGTTGCATGGCGTTTCACCTTCCTTCTTATGATGTCTTTAACGAAACCATTGGAGAAGCTGTTGTTGACTAGGACCTGCCTTACCCTACAGAGTTCTTCATCGACTTGCTTCCATCCTGAGCTGTGGCTGAGAGCACGGTCGACATAAGCATTAACAACACTCCTCTTGTACCTGTCTGGGCAGTCACTGTTGGCATTCATGCACATTCTTATGTTTGTTTCCTTAGTGTAGACTGCAGTGTGGAAA
The DNA here is from genome assembly GCF_040958095.1 of Procambarus clarkii. Lineage (NCBI taxonomy): Eukaryota > Metazoa > Arthropoda > Malacostraca > Decapoda > Cambaridae > Procambarus > Procambarus clarkii. The sequence continues at coordinate 12,347,954 of NC_091169.1, read as the reverse complement.
CCTCCGCTCCTTTCCATAACCGTTACATCTAGAAAGAGCAGATTCCCATCCATCTCCCTCTCGTAAGTGAAGCGCAACACAGAATTCCGCCCAAATGCCTCTTTCAGCTCCTACAGATGTCTGACATCAGGTACCTGTGTAAAAATGTCGTCAACATACTTGCAGTATATGGCCGGTTTCAAGTTCATGTCGACTAAGACCTTCTGTTCGATGGTACCCGTGTAGAAGTTCGCAAACAGGACACCTAGGGGAGAACCCATGGCGACTCCATCTACTTGCTTATACATGTGCCCATCCGGGCTCAAGAAGGGTGCCTCTTTAGTACAAACTTGGAGTAGTTTCCTTAGAATGTTTTCTGGTATGTCAAGAGGAGTACAGGCCGGATCACGATACACTCTGTCCGCTAACATCCCGATTGTTTTATCCACAGGTACGTTGGTAAACAGTGATTCTACGTCCAACGAGGCTCTAATCCCTGCTGCCTGTGTTCCTCGCAGTAAGTCAACAAATTCCTTTGGAGACTTCAGGCTGAAGGCGCCATACAGGCCGTACTTTTTCGGTCATATTTAACAACTTATGTTTATAAGAAAGACTGCTACCAAAATATACTAATATATATATATATATATATATATATATATATATATATATATATATATATATATATATATATATATATATATATATATATAAATATATATATATATATATATATATATATATATATATATATATATATATATATATATATATATATATATATATATATATATATATATGTCGTACCTAATAGCCAGAACGCACTTCTCAGCCTACTATTCAAGGCCCGATTTGCCTAATAAGCCAAGTTTTCATGAATTAATGTTTTTTCGTCTACCTAACCTACCTAACCTAACCTAACCTAGCTTTTTTTGGCTACCTAACCTAACCTTACCTATAAATATAGGTTAGGTTAGGTTAGGTAGGGTTGGTTAGGTTCGGTCATATATCTACGTTAATTTTAACTCCAATAAAACAAATTGACCTCATACATAGAGAAAAGGGTTGCTTTATCATTTCATAAGAAAAAAATTATAGTAAATATAATAATTCAGGAAAACTTGGCTTATTAGGCAAATCGGGCCTTGAATAGTAGGCTGAGAAGTGAGTTCTGGCTACTAGGTACGACATATATATATATATATATATATATATATATATATATATATATATATATATATATATATATATATGTCGTACCTAGTAGCCAGAACGCACTTCTCAGCCTACAATTCAAGGCCCGATTTGCCTAATAAGCCAAGTTTTCCTAAATTAATCTATTTTCTCTAATTTTCTTCTTATGGAATGATAAAGCTACCCATTTCATTATGTATGAGGTCAATTTTTTTTTATTGGAGTTAAAATTAACGTAGATATATGACCGAACCTAACCAACCCTACCTAACCTAACCTAACCTATCTTTAGAGGCTAGGTTAGGTTAGGTAGCCGAAAAAGTTAGGTTAGGTTAGGTTAGGTAGGTTAGGTAGTCGAAAAACAATTATTTCATGAAAACTTCGCTTATTAGGCAAATCGGGCCTTGCATAGTAGGCCGAGAAGTGCGTTCTGGCTATTAGGTACGACATATATATATATAAATATATATATATATATATATATATATATATATATATATATATATATATATATATATATATTTCATTGAATATGACCGCATATTCTGTATTTATTATTTTCTGGTTTAGGGCTTCTATCCCTCTAACTATTTTCTTAGCATCAGGGCTTAATTGAAATAGGAGTTCTCCAAAACTCATTTTCGTACTTTTAAGGTGAAGAAAAGAAGTGATTTAATATAGAGCGTATTACACTTATTTGTATAATTTGCACGACGTTTCGAACCTCCATGGTTCATTCTCAAGTGAACAGATCTTACAATACTAGTTGATTTTATACCCGCATTAGGTCAGGTGATAATACAATGAAGGTGAAAACATGGGGGGGATACATAAGGGATAAACATAGGGGCTGCAGAAGGCTTATTGGCCCATACGAGGCATCTCCTATCTAAACACAAAGATTAATCCAGTGTAATTGGCCTGTTATGTTGGACATTGTCTTCTGTGTTGGCATCGATATGTTCTTGTCTTGTCCTTACTCTCATGGTGGGTAGAGTAAATAGTTCCGTGATTTGGGTGTTCATGGTAGGTCGCTCTATTCTTATGTGAATTGCCTCAGTTGTATATAGTCCTGGGGACCATTCAGGCTTGTTTGCATTTGTGTTCCTCACGTGTGCCCCAAAGAATGAGGTGATTTGATAAAATGCTATGCCCAAGATTACCATCCGAGTGCCGGCGGGGAAGTGGTTCAAATAGCTTCGGCTATCACTTCCTTATGTCCGGTCGTGATGGTCAAGTGGATTAAGGCGTCCCTGTACAGACCAGTTGCGTTGCTCCTGGCAGTATGAGTTCGAGTCACTTCTGGGGTGTGAGTTTTCAGTTGTATATAGTCCTGGGGACCATTCAGGCTTGTTTGCATTTGTGTTCCTCACGTGTGCCCCAAAGAATGAGGTGATTTGATAAAATGCTATGCCCAAGATTACCATCCGAGTGCCGGCGGGGAAGTGGTTCAAATAGCTTCGGCTATCACTTCCTTATGTCCGGTCGTGATGGTCAAGTGGATTAAGGCGTCCCTGTACAGACCAGTTGCGTTGCTCCTGGCAGTATGAGTTCGAGTCACTTCTGGGGTGTGAGTTTTCAGTTGTATATAGTCCTGGGGACCATTCAGGCTTGTTTGCATTTGTGTTCCTCACGTGTGCCCCAAAGAATGAGGTGATTTGATAAAATGCTATGCCCAAGATTACCATCCGAGTGCCGGCGGGGAAGTGGTTCAAATAGCTTCGGCTATCACTTCCTTATGTCCGGTCGTGATGGTCAAGTGGATTAAGGCGTCCCTGTACAGACCAGTTGCGTTGCTCCTGGCAGTATGAGTTCGAGTCACTTCTGGGGTGTGAGTTTTCAGTTGTATATAGTCCTGGGGACCATTCAGGCTTGTTTGCATTTGTGTTCCTCACGTGTGCCCCAAAGAATGAGGTGATTTGATAAAATGCTATGCCCAAGATTACCATCCGAGTGCCGGCGGGGAAGTGGTTCAAATAGCTTCGGCTATCACTTCCTTATGTCCGGTCGTGATGGTCAAGTGGATTAAGGCGTCCCTGTACAGACCAGTTGCGTTGCTCCTGGCAGTATGAGTTCGAGTCACTTCTGGGGTGTGAGTTTTCAGTTGTATATAGTCCTGGGGACCATTCAGGCTTGTTTGCATTTGTGTTCCTCACGTGTGCCCCAAAGAATGAGGTGATTTGATAAAATGCTATGCCCAAGATTACCATCCGAGTGCCGGCGGGGAAGTGGTTCAAATAGCTTCGGCTATCACTTCCTTATGTCCGGTCGTGATGGTCAAGTGGATTAAGGCGTCCCTGTACAGACCAGTTGCGTTGCTCCTGGCAGTATGAGTTCGAGTCACTTCTGGGGTGTGAGTTTTCAGTTGTATATAGTCCTGGGGACCATTCAGGCTTGTTTGCATTTGTGTTCCTCACGTGTGCCCCAAAGAATGAGGTGATTTGATAAAATGCTATGCCCAAGATTACCATCCGAGTGCCGGCGGGGAAGTGGTTCAAATAGCTTCGGCTATCACTTCCTTATGTCCGGTCGTGATGGTCAAGTGGATTAAGGCGTCCCTGTACAGACCAGTTGCGTTGCTCCTGGCAGTATGAGTTCGAGTCACTTCTGGGGTGTGAGTTTTCAGTTGTATATAGTCCTGGGGACCATTCAGGCTTGTTTGCATTTGTGTTCCTCACGTGTGCCCCAAAGAATGAGGTGATTTGATAAAATGCTATGCCCAAGATTACCATCCGAGTGCCGGCGGGGAAGTGGTTCAAATAGCTTCGGCTATCACTTCCTTATGTCCGGTCGTGATGGTCAAGTGGATTAAGGCGTCCCTGTACAGACCAGTTGCGTTGCTCCTGGCAGTATGAGTTCGAGTCACTTCTGGGGTGTGAGTTTTCAGTTGTATATAGTCCTGGGGACCATTCAGGCTTGTTTGCATATATATATAAATATATATATATATATATATATAAATATATATATATATATATATATATATATATATATATATATATATATATATATATATATATATATATATATATATATATATATATATATATATATATATATATATATATATATATATATTACATTTTCGAAGACTTCACAAATACACAACTGATTAGAACTTGCGTTTCCCTGATTTTATATCTACATTTGAGTGAGGTGGGAAGGGTGATGTGGCATTACATTTGAGTGAGGTGGGAAGGATGATGTGGCATTAGAGGATATTAATAGGGTATTAAAAGTATCAACACAAGACAGAACACGAAACAATGGATATTGAATAGAAGTGTTTGTAGAAAGCCTATTGGTCCATATTTCTTGATGCTTCTATATTGGAGCGGAGTCTTGAGGTGGGTAGAATATAGTTGTGCAATAATTGGCTGTTGATTGCTGGTGTTGACTTCTTGATGTGTAGTGCCTCGCAAACGTCAAGCCGCCTGCTATCGCTGTATCTATCGATGATTTCTGTGTTGTTTACTAGGATTTCTCTGGCGATGGTTTGGTTATGGGAAGAGATTATATGTTCCTTAATGGAGCCCTGTTGTTTATGCATCGTTAAACGCCTAGAAAGAGATGTTGTTGTCTTGCCTATATACTGGGTTTTTTGGAGCTTACAGTCCCCAAGTGGGCATTTGAAGGCATAGACGACGTTAGTCTCTTTTAAAGCGTTCTGTTTCGTGTCTGGAGAGTTTCTCATGAGTAGGCTGGCCGTTTTTCTGGTTTTATAGTAAATCGTCAGTTGTATCCTCTGATTTTTGTCTGTAGGGATAACGTTTCTATTAATAATATCTTTCAGGACCCTTTCCTCTGTTTTATGAGCTGTGGAAAAGAAGTTCCTGTAAAATAGTCTAATAGGGGGTATAGGTGTTGTGTTAGTTGTCTCTTCGGAGGTTGCATGGCTTTTCACTTTCCTTCTTATGATGTCTTCGAGAAGAGATGGCTTCCTGAACCTTGCAGGAATTAACCTCACTGAGGACCAAGTCACTCTCCTAAATCTGGGCATAAACTGTCATGTTATGTCCAGACCGAGTGAAATGGCCCGGAAAGTGGAGTTGGAAATTCTGTTGGACGACATATTCGACCTCGAGACACAAAAGAAGGTCACTACCAAAGATACCTTACAAGCAGAACTTATTGCAGAAGGAGGAAAGAATCGAGGCAACTACAGAAGCACCATACTGTCCCCCGAGCTTAGAGCGGCAGCTAAAAGCCTTCGTGAGAACAAGGAGATAGTTGTCAGGAGAGGTGACAAGTCGCCAATATATGTCATTCTTAAAAAAGACGAATATCTGGCGAAAATGAACATCATACTCTCTGACCAAACTAAGTTCCAAAGGGTAACGAAGGACACTACAGCCGAATTAAAAGCAAAGGTCAACAAACTGATCGAAACTGTGAACGCCAAGAAATCCGGACTCCACCTGCCAAAGATCATTGGGGAATATAAACCTGGATATGCGTATGGAAATGTCAAGACGCACAAGCCTGGAAACCCACTTCGGCCAATCATTAGCCAGGTACCCACACCCACGTACAGATTGGCAAAGCGACTCAACGGCCTGCTGACTCCTTATGTTCCTTGCGCCTTCAGCCTGAAGTCTCCAAAGGAATTTGTGGACTTACTGCGGGGCGCACGGGCCACAGGGATAAGAGCCTCGTTGGACGTAGAATCGCTGTTTACCAACGTACCTGTGGACGAGACAATCGGAATGATAGCCGACAGAGTGTATCGTGATCCAGCCTGTACTCCTCTTGACATGCCAGAAAGTATTCTGAGGAAACTACTCCAAGCTTGTACTAAAGAGGCACCCTTCTTGAGCCCGGATGGGCATATGTATAAGCAAGTAGATGGGGTCGCTATGGGTTCTCCCCTAGGTGTCCTGTTTGCAAACTTCTACATGGGTACCATCGAGCAAAAAGTCTTAGTCGACATGAACTTGAAACCGGCCATATACTGCAGGTATGTTGACGACATTTTTACACAGGTACCTGATGTCAGAAATCTGCAGGAGCTGAAGGAGGCATTTGAGCAGAGTTCCGTGCTGCGTTTCACTTACGAGACGGAAAAGGATGGGAAGCTGCCTTTTCTAGATGTAACAGTCATGGAAAAGGGCGGAGGTTTCCACACTGCAGTCTACACAAAGGAAACAAACATAGGAATGTGCCTAAATGCCAACAGCGACTGCCCTGACAGGTACAAGAGGAGTGTTGTTAACGCATACGTCGACCGTGCTCTCAGCCACAGCTCAGAATGGAAGCAAGTCGACGAAGAACTCTGTAGGGTAAGGCAGGTTCTAGTCAATAACGGCTTCTCCAATGGTTTCATCGAAGACATCATAAGAAGGAAAGTGAAAAGCCATGCAACCTCCGAAGAGACAACTAACACAACACCTATACCCCCTATTAGACTATTTTACAGGAACTTCTTTTCCACAGCTCATAAAACAGAGGAAAGGGTCCTGAAAGATATTGTTAATAGAAACGTTATCCTTACAGACAAAAATCAGAGGATACAACTGACGATTTACTATAAAACCAGAAAAACGGCCAGCCTACTCATGAGAAACTCTCCAGACACGAAACAGAACGCTTTAAAAGAGACTGACGTCGTCTATGCCTTCAAATGCCCACTTGGGGACTGTAAGCTCCAAAAAACCCAGTATATAGGCAAGACAACAACATCTCTTTCTAGGCGTTTAACGATGCATAAACAACAGGGCTCCATTAAGGAACATATAATCTCTTCCCATAACCAAACCATCGCCAGAGAAATCCTAGTAAACAACACAGAAATCATCGATAGATACAGCGATAGCAGGCGGCTTGACGTTTGCGAGGCACTACACATCAAGAAGTCAACACCAGCAATCAACAGCCAATTATTGCACAACTATATTCTACCCACCTCAAGACTCCGCTCCAATATAGAAGCATCAAGAAATATGGACCAATAGGCTTTCTACAAACACTTCTATTCAATATCCATTGTTTCGTGTTCTGTCTTGTGTTGATACTTTTAATACCCTATTAATATCCTCTAATGCCACATCATCCTTCCCACCTCACTCAAATGTAATGCCACATCACCCTTCCCACCTCACTCAAATGTATATATATATATATATATAAATATATATATATATATATATATATATATATATATATATATATATATGTATATATATATATATATATATATATATATATATATATATATATATATATATATGTATATATATATATATATATTTAAGGAGGGATAACCTGGTTCGCCTGCCTCCCCGAGCAAAACACACCCACCGCAGAAATGGTAACAGCAACATACTGGAAACGTACAAAATTAGAGCACAAATCAACAAGAAAATTGAAGAGGGAAATACTGCAAGTGCTATTAGAGTCCTCACCAGTGACGAGAAAATTGCTCCTCGAAACTCAGCCACAGCACGGGCCCTGCAAAGCAAGCACCCAACCAGAGCCCCTCAAGGCGACAACATCATTCCGCCATCAGCCGACACCATTTCAGACCCATTAACCGTTGATGAATCTGAGGTCTACAAAGCCGCCCTTTCTTTTCCACCTGGGTCAGCAGGCGGCTTTACAGGGTTAAAACCTCAACACATCAAGCAAATGTTAAATCCTGCAGTTGGTGATGCTGCACAAGATATTCTTATAGAACTCACAAGGTTCGTCAACATGTGCCTGGCTGGTGATATACCTGAGGTCATCAGGCCTCTCTTTTTTTTGGTGCCTTCCTCTGTGCTCTCAAAGAGAAGGACGAAGGAATCAGGCCAATCGCTGTTGGCAACATTCTCCGACGCCTGATTGCCAAGGCTGCTACGAGAGTTGTCAGCCAGCAAGCGGCTGAATTGCTGAAACCAATTCAGCTAGGATTTGGAATCCCCCAAGACTGTGAAGCGGCTGCCCATGCAGCACGAGCATACATCACCAACATTTCTGATGAAAAGTCCCTGCTCAAACTGGACTTTAAGAATGCCTTCAACATGGTAAGAAGAGATGCAGTACTTTGTGCCGTACATCGCCATTTCCGGCCCCTCTACCCGTTCATACTGTCGTGCTACAGTGGTGAGTCAAAACTGCTGTTTGGTGAACATGAAATCAGATCATGTGAAGGTGTTCAGCAAGGTGATCCTCTTGCTCCCCTTCTTTTCTGCTTAGTCTTAAAAGAAATCACCGAAAGCTTGTCCAGCGAATTCAACATCTGGTTTTTGGGTGATGGCACTATAGCTGGCACCATAGACCACCTCATGACAGATATTAGGAAAATAAGGGAGCAAGAATTAAGCCTAGGTCTCGTCCTGAACCCTTTCAAGTGTGAAGTAGTCTCCTCCAACCCAGACATCGTAACTGGAATAAGGTCTGCCTTGCCTGGAGCCCATGTCATTAGGGCCGAGAACAGCACCCTCCTTGGAGCCCCCCTCGGGTCTAACGCCATTGAGGATATCCTTGACAAGAAAATCGCAGACCTTAGGAGGATGGAAGACAGAATAGGTGACATCGATGCCCACGATGCTTTTTATCTCCTCACCAAATGCCTATCCCTTCCGAGGCTAACCTACTTTCTGAGGTGCACCCCATCTTACGACAACCGAAAGCTTGAAGATTATGACCTCTTATTGAAGACCATGCTGGAAAAAGTTGTTAACCTCTCCCTCAACGAATGCCAGTGGAAACAAATCCCTCTTCCTGTTAGGTTCGGTGGCTTGGGTGTCCGCACCGCCACCCAAATTGCTGTCCTAGCCTTCCTGTCTTCCTCCTCAGCATCAGATGACCTGGTTAAGGAAATTCTACCTGACACCCTGAGTGATGTAGCGGGGATACAGGACCCCCACTACATGGAATGCGACACGAAATGGGGTGCCATGGAAGACCCAGCACTCAGACCAGCCATGCCGAAAGCCAAGAAACAATCTAGTTGGGACAGCCCCATTGTAGACAAAGAAGCCACAGCTTTGTTGGAGGCAGCAACAACCCTCAGTGATCGTGCACGCCTCAAAACTGTGCAGGCTCCCCCATGCAAGGGACTTCCTTTTGGCAGTCCCCATGTCTGCGACAGGCACACGTCTTGATCTGCAGGAGCTCCGTATTGCAGTCGCTCTCCGCCTTGCTGCCCCTATCCACACTGTTCATAGGTGTATTTGCGGCGAGGCAGATGCTGACGAATATGGATTGCATGGCCTGCACTGTGGAAAATCGGGGGGTTGGCACACTAGACACGACGAAGTCAATGACATCATTAAAAGAAGCCTTGCCTTTGCTCATTGTCCAGCGGAAAGAGAGCCCCGCAACCTACTGAACCGTGACTCTGTTAGCTTTGCCGGCCGACCAGACGGAATCACACTGCGTCCATGGAAGGGTGGCAGACAGTTGGCATGGGACTATACTTGCGTATTCACCCTGGCAACCACATACATCACCCTCTCTGCCGGCACAGCAGGAGCCGCAGCGACATACAGAGAAAAACAAAAGTCAGTCAAGTACAGGGAATTAGATCATCAGTACAACTTCGTTCCAATAGGGTCTGAGACCCTAGGCCCATGGAGTGAGAGTGCAAGAAGGTTTCTTAAGGACCTTGGTTCCAAGCTCATTGACACCACAAGAGATCCTAGAGCGGCATGTTTTCTCTTTCAGCGCCTCAGTGACGCGATCCAGAGGGGGGAATACCCGCTGCATCCTCAATTCCTGCCCGGTGTCGGAGGAGTTTGAGGAAATCTACAGCCTCTAGGAAGCGAACTTTTTCTTGTGTCCTCTTTTTGTTCATTTTTTGTATAAAATCAGATATGTAACTGTATAACATTGCATAATAAAGTGTAGACCATAATAAAAAAAAGGGGGGGTGGTAGGAGAAGCGAACACTCTTCCGTATTCAGAGTTAACTGGCAAGTTTTCCCCTGAATGCTCTGTATTCCCAGTTGGTTTATCTGTAACATTATTATTATATTATAATAGGAAAATAAAGTATTCATTGAAATTCAAAAGGTAAGATCTTCCGACATGCGTACACCGAAACCCTTTACATTGCCTTCTCGTTCTATGCTATGATTTGACTGAGTTTTGTATTGTGTTTCAGTTTTTATATATTTATTTTTCTGTAGCGCATGAGCTGGAACTTACCTTCGTTATCTTATCTTCGAATATTATTTTATGTAGCCCATAGAAAGACCAGATTTACATCTGAATGGAGATTTGCAGTGTTATTAGAAAAAAATTTAAGTTAATTTTTTTTTTTTTAATCGGACGATTTTCATGAAACTTATACACCTGACTGCACATAAGCCTATCTGTAAGGGGTGCCAATTTTGGAGAAAACTGGTTGATGTCAACCTCAGCCACAGATGGCAGCACCTTAGACTTTATTATTTTCTTATATATTTAAAATGTTTTAAAATAACATAAATGTTTGAATAACTTTTTTATTTTTTATTCAATTTACATGAAACTTACACCTTATATGTAAAGTGTATGTCTTTAAACCCCCAACTTATCGTTTTTTCCTAAGTTCATTTATTGATTTTATTATAGCAATAAACATGACATATTTGCATAATTTTTTGGGCGAACTTTGAATATTTGTATTAGGAAAACTAAAAATGTTTTGGAAACTTCATAAGTTACGATCCTTTATTATATGCTAATGTGTCAGAAAAGTGTCATAGAATGATTAGATCTGAAAGGTGTGTTTTTTATTCACACTTGAAAATGTGTAAAAAAAATTGAAAAAAATATATACCTCCCTTTCTATTTACGCTGCAGTACTGAAACTTTAAAAATTTGCAGCTCTTTTCATATACAACTAGTCAAAAAATATTGGTTGACATTGAACAACTTTTCTCGGTTTTGGAAAAGTTGTTCAATGTCAACCAATATTTTTTGACTAGTTGTATATGAAAAGAGCAGCAATATTTTTAAATATACTGGAGCGTAAATAGAAAGGGAGGTATATTTTTTTTGTATTTTTCAAATTTTTTTACACATTTTCAAGTGTGAATAAAAAAACACACCCTAAGGGGGCATTTTTTTTAAAGAACACAATAAAGTAGCCGTCACAACTGCAAGAAAAATTACAGGTTGGATAACAAGAACCATTCACACTAGAGATGCTATACCGATGATGATACTTTTCAAGGTGCTAGTGCTCTCTAGAGTGGAGTACTGCTGCACAATGACAGCCCCTTTCAAAGCAGGAGGAATTGTTGACCTGGAGAGCGTGCAGAGATCCTTTACTGCTGGAATCCACTGAGTAAAACATCTAAACTATTGGGACCGACTAAAGAGCCTAAATCTGTATTCTCCTGAGTGCAAGCGGGAGAGATACATACTAATTTAAACGTGGAAAATAATAGAGGGGCTGGTCCCAAACCTGCACACAGAAATAGCATCATATGAGACCAGAAGACATGGCAGGATGTGCAGAATACCCCCATTGAAGAACAGAGATGCAATAGGTACTCTGAGAGAGAA